>NC_053496.1:86312711-86507711 GCF_905171775.1 Rana temporaria | reverse complement strand
TAACCTTCAGGGCCCGATGCAAGAAACCATGAAGGAGCCCCCTAGCGGACAAACAGTGATGGCTGGAAATCAAGGAACCAATTTCTCCATTTCCCCCTGCTTCTCTTCCTCTCCGTCCTGCTAGCATTCAGCGGTTGCAGGAGGAAAATGGAGAGATCCGTTCCTCTATGCCAGTGTTTCTCAATCTTTTTCCAGTTGGGGCACCTTTGAAATATACCCCTAGGTGAATGGGGCTGTACTGCAACCACCCTGCAACTGTGTACATTGCATGCAGTTGCAGCATAGTGATTAGGCATTTAAGGGGTCAAAACAGGCGGTCAGGAGGCAACATATTGCCTCTTTAACGGCTGTCAAATGCCTCTGAAAAGTGATCTGAGCATTGATCGCTTTTCAGAGGAACATCATTTTTTTTTTTTTTTTACAATCAGTTCTGATTGTACACATATATGGGGTCAGGATTAAATACGCATACATAAAATGTGCATACATACATACATACATACATACATGTAAACACACCCATACACACATATATAAACACACACATATAGCCAGATTCACAAAGAGTTAGGCCGGCGTATCAGTAGATACGCCGACCTAACTCGGAATCTGCGCCGTCCTAAGTTTAAGTGTATTCTCAAACAGAGATACACTTAAACCTATCTAAGATACGATGGCTTGCGCCGTCGTATCTTAGGGTGCAATATTTAGGCTGGCCGCTAGGTGGCGCTTCCATTGAGTTCGGTGTAGAATATGTAAATCACTAGATACGCCGATTCACGAACGTACGTGTGCCCGTCGCAGTAAACATACGCCGTTTCCGTAAGAGATAGGCCGCCTAAAGATAAATATGCCCCTTAGGTGGCGTAGCCAATGTTAAGTATGGCCGTCGTTCCCGCGTCGAAATGTGAAAATTTTACGTTGTTTGCGTAAGTCATCCGTGAATAGGGCTGGACGTAATTTACGTCCATGTCTAAACCAATACGTCCTTGCGGGATACTTTGCCACAATGCACACTGGGATATGTACACGGACGGCGCATTCGCCGTTCGTAAAAAACGTCAATCACGTCAGGTCACCCCCCATTAACATAAAACACGCCCCCTCAGCCTAATTTGAATTAAGCGCGCTTACGCCGGCCACATTTACGCTAATGTGTGAATACAGTACTTGCCTAGCTAACTTACGGCGGCGTAGTGTAAATAAGCTACGCCGCCGCAAAGATGCGGCATTGTACCTGAATCTAGCTAACATATACTGTGTGTGTGTATATATATATATATATATATATATATATATATATATATATATATATATATATATATATATATATATATATATATATATATATATATATATACACACACACACACACACATACATATACATATACATACATACATACATACATACATACATACATACATACATACATACATACATACATAAATGCAGATATGCACACACATATAAACACATGCACACACACACACACACACACACCTACATACATTTTATTTTTACTAAATAAACTAAAAAATACTAAATCATTTAAAAACATATATACTGCTACATTTCTTTGGTGAAAATAACTAGGGATGCACTAATACTGGTATGGGTATCGGTGCCGATACTAGGCATTTTCACGAGTATCGGTACGTGTGAAAATGCTCAGATACCGCTAACCGATACCGGAAGTGACGTCATGTGGGCGGGGCCAGATTCCTGACAAGGCCACCAGCGGCCCCAGCCCCTTCCTTCGGCGGTGTCCCTGCTCCTCCCCACAAGAACCATGCCTGAAATCCCTGACGGTCTCCTGTACCATGCCTGCAGTCCCTGACGGTCTCCTGTACCATGCCTGCAGTCCCTGATGGTCTCCTGTACCATGCCTGAAGTCCCTGACAGTCTCCTGTACCATGCCTGAAGTCTGACGGTCTCCTGTACCATGTCTGCAGTTTCTGACTGTCTCCTGTACCATGCCTGCAGTCACTTCTGCCTGTTGCCTTCTCCTTCCCTCTACCAGCTGTCACCCCTGCCCCCATATTTCTCAATAACCCTCCTATCCCCATCCTCTTCCCCCCCAGCGATCACAGCCTTTTTCTATTCCAACTCTCCCACCCCACAATCCCTATTTCACCCCACCCTCAACTACTGGCACCTCCCAAACCACCCCTCTTCCTAGGCGATAGGTATCGGTAATTGGTATCGGAGAGTATATGATGTCAAGTATCAGTACTAGTGGCATTGGTGCATCCCTACAAATAACCCAAATCAGTGTATATTATTTAGTCTGTAGGAAAGTTATGGAGTCCACAAACTATGTTATATAGATTTGAAAATCAATCCTGATGTACTGACTATTCTAGGAGGATATACGATTGGCTCCAATCAGAGTATTTCTTTTGTGCACTAGGAATTTTTTCTTATTCCACTTAGAGTTTGTCAATGCCTTTATCAAAATGACACATTAAAAGTCATTCACGCCTGTGTTTTTGTTTGTTTTTTGCACTTTTTTTGCTTACATTACCAGATCATGAAAGTCTGAATGGAGCCTTAGCGTATAACTGAAGATAGTAAAAAAAAAAAAAAAAAAAAGAGAAAGCTTTTGGAGCTCTAAATCTCCTTATTAAAGTATTACGAAGAAGAGATCTGAAAACTTGTATTTTTTTTTAAATATGTTTTGACAAACGCTTTGCCTTCTTTACCTCTGTATTTTTTTCCTGGCTAACACGGTACATCATCTTTTACTTCCTTTAGAGCCCTGCAAGGCAGAATTCAGCATGAACACCAATTCTAGTTTACATTTTATATTGCTGTGATAGTTTTGTTTAAGAAGTAACTCGCTTTGTCTAAAAGCATAGTGTGTGGTAGATACATGAAATGTTATGCAAAAAGGATTTGGAAAACCAGGGGGCTTCTCCCAGCTCAAGGTTAACAAATGAAGCAGAAGCAATAAAGAGGTGTGAAATTTCACACCAATGGGAAATCATACCCAATCAATGCTCAAAAGAAAAGTACTATGTGTGATCTTCAAACAAATGTGTTAATTGTTAAAACCTTTTTCACAAAGTTTCCTAAAGGTGATTATTTTGCATGGAAAGGAAAAAAACAGCCAGCAGATACAAAAACTTCTGTTCTAAAATTGTAAATTGTATTTGACCGTGAATAAAAATATATGTTTTAGCCTAGAATATATCATAAAAACAATATAAACAACAACAAAGTAAGGCCATTATTATTTTGCCAGGTACCCTCGTTCTATACTGAAATTGGCGAGCACTTCTGTCAATAAAATTGATGAAACGAGCATATTGTTCACACATTTTAATGATCTGTTAAAAAAACAATACTTTACTGTAAGTCACAAATTGTAAAGAGAAAAAAAAAAGCAGATAACAGCCGCAAAGGAGTAAAAGTGATAATAAAATAGAATTACAAAAGACTATCTTGGTTTTTGTTTTACATGACTATATTATTTCCGTTATTCATTTTGTCAGGTTTGCAAAAATACGTGTATATAAATAATATTTCATGGGTTGAAACTAAGATGAGTTGCACACTAGCTCTACATACTTGACTTTATGCTGCAGCATGGAGTTTCGCTGCTCTTGCTGTAACATAGTCTTATGTTATTAACAATGTAAACTGAGTGAGCCATTCAACAGGTAAGTCAAGAGTCCCTTGAAAAAATTATTGCAAGGGGACAGATATGGGAATGAGTTGTGCAGAGATCTTGTTGCTAAAGTATCAAAGAGAAGTTATAAGTTAGTGCTTAGTTAAAAAAAATTGACAAACAGAATGTTTTTGGATTGCCTCTCCCTACTGTTTGTGATTTTGCTTTCATTTTTGTCTAATAGGCCATCGCCTTTCTTTCACCTACTCTTTTATGTCCTGTGTCGACTGCTGGTTTTATTGAGCCCTCCTAGCCTTTCCAATGTTGATCTGGCATACAGCTGTTGACTTAACTGGGTATATGGGAGAGTTTACTAGAAAAAACAGCAATCAGCGCACAAATGTTACAAATAAAACTAAATTGATTGCAAGCTGAACACCAACAGAGGCAATCACAAAAAAAACTCAAAAAGTACAAATAAAAACTAAAATATATATGGTGGAGGATATCATCACATTTGCCGAAGATTTTTGCTATCTCACTGGTTGTCATCTTAGGGCCAGATTCACAAAAGAGATACGGAGTATCTCAGATACTCCGTCGTATCTCTCAGAGTATCTATGCGACTGATTCATAGAATCAGTTACGCATAGATAGCCCTTAGATCCGACAGGTGTAATTGTTTTACACTGTCGGATCTTAGGATGCAATACCGCGGCCCCCGCTGGGGGGAGTTCGCGTCGTAAACCAGCGTCGGGTATGCAAATTAGGAGTTACGGCGATCCACGACGGTTTTTCGCGTTCGCTACGTCGCTGCTAGTCTAGTTTCCCGTCGCAAAGTTAGTCGTCGTTTTTGGTGCCCTAACTTTACACAGCACACGTATGTGCTGTATAAAGTATGGCCGTCGTTCCCGCGTCGAAATTTAAAAATGTTTCCTTCTTGCGTAAGACGTCCGGGAATACGGAAGTACGCTACGCACGTCGCCGTTCGAAAAAATGACGTCACTTCGCGCAAAGCACGGCAGGAAATTCAAAAGGGAGCATGCGCAGTAGGTCCGGCGCGGGAGCGCGCCTAATTTAAATGGCACACGTCCCTTTGAATTACGCGGGCTTACGCCGGAGGCCGCCGGCGTAGGTTTTCATTGCAAGTGCTTTGTGAATCAGGCACTTGCGATGAAAACTTGCGGCGGTGTAACGTATCTACGATACGTTACGCCGCCGCACTTCTACGTGAATCTGGCCCTATATTCTTGATTCTTCAGTCAAGGACTTTATTTGCGCTGCACTTTTATTATTTATCATATGGGAGGGTTTAACCACTTAAGGACCTTGCCTGTTTTTCAGACTTGGTGTTTACAAGATTAAAAAAAAATTTTGCTCGAAAATTACTTAGAACCCCCAAAATGTATATATTTTTTTTCTAACACCCTAGAGAATAAAATGGCGGTCATTTCAATACTTTTTGTCACACTGTATTTGTGCAGCGGTCTTACAAGCGCACTTTTTTGGGAAAAAATTCACTTTTTTGAATAAAAAAAAAAGACAACAGTAAAGTTAGCCCATTTTTTTTTATACTGGCCCAGATTCAGGTAGATTTGCCCTTTAGTTACACCTGTGAAGAGCAGCTGATTTGCTCTGCGCTGGGGCAAATTGGAAAGATTGCCACCTGATTCAGGATTCCTTTTGTCTGCTAATTTGCTCCTTTGTAAGGCAAAAATCAGGGCGTAAGGCAGCGCAAGTGAAAGTGGGTGTGCCCTATGCAAATGATCTTTTTTCCACTCAGCAGTGGTTTGCGCCTATTTTCAGGGCAAATTTTGCCCACCTGCTTGCACTGAGCAAATAAATAGGGGCAGACCTGCGCAGGTCCTGTGCAAAATTACATCCTGTTTGTTCCCCCCCCCCCCCCCCCCCCCTGAGCAAGGTAATTTTGCCCTTTGCTGCGAGATGGCACCTCCCGGGCAAAAAAAAAAGAGGAAGGCTAATTTTGCGGCAGCGGAGATGGAGATCATGCTGGAGGCACTGACGCGCCATACTTCTGTTCTGTATGGCGCTGAACGCCAAAATACTACCGTAGCCCAAAGGAGGGCAATATTTGAGGCGATAACCTTAGACATCAATGCCCTGGGCTTTGAGGACCGGACTTGGATGGACATCCAGAAAAAGTTCACATTCCTATTACAAGGAATGTAAACATCCCTTGTAATAGAAAAAAAACATGACAGGTCCTCCTAAATATGAGATCTGGGGTCAAAAAGACCTCAGATCGCATATTTAGACTAAAATGCAAAAAAATTAAAATTGTCATTTGAAAAAATGACAACAAGAAAATATGCCTTTCAGAAGCATGGGTGGAAGTGACGTTTTGACGTCACTTCTGCCCTGCTATGCTATGGAGACGGGTGGGGGTCATCTTGCCCTCACTCGTATCCCAGCCGAGCAAGACACAGGACGTGAACGCCTCCGCCGCTGCCGACGGCTCTGGTAAGCGGCGGAGGGTGCGGGAGGGGGGCACTCTACCGCCGCCGATAACGGTGATTTTGTGGCGAATCCGCCACGGAGACCACCGTTATCGTTAAAAGGATCGCTTACAGGAAAGATGGATATCTCGGTTGTGGCAGCGGCTGCTGCCGTTACCGAGATATCCATCTTTAAAATGCCGACGTATATATACGTGAGCGGGTCCTTAAGTGGTTAAATCCACTTTAAGCTTACACAGTCAAAAAACTGAACCAAACACCTCTGTGAATTCATTAGTCCTAGCATAGGCCAATTTCCAATCCTTGGGTCTTGGCTCTAGAAACTGTAACCTCACTAAGCAATAGGCGTGGAGGGCAAATAATGGCTGGATTTTTTACCGCAGGAGGCCTACAATTTTGTATCCTCTCACTCCCCAGTAGCAGACAAAAGCAAATAATGTCCTGGGCTTAGGGAAAACCCAACAAACAAAGACAACAAAAACCAAGAAGAGCTCAGATTGGCTACAGCCTAGATGCCAACACAAAAATGTGTCCATTTACCTGCTTGTGCTATGGGATTTTAATTCAGTAATTCCTCCCCTGTATTATCTGATAAATCTTTCATTTTAATCTGCTTTTAGTGTAGTTCCTGACTTCCATATGTTTACTTACCTCTTTCCAAAGTGGATTATATGTATATATTGTAGTAGGGTTACTCTGTCCCACTTTGTAAAATGGTGGTTTGACCCCTTTCACACTTGAGCCGCGTTAGCACTAATGCACCGCTCATTTTAGCGGCACTTTAGCGCGGTTTAAGCTGCACTTTTCGCCTGCTAGTGGGGTACTTTTAAGCCCAAAAAGGGGTTAAAAACGCCTGTGTTGTGACATTACAAAGCACCTTTCATTCATTTCAATGGGCAGGGCGTTTTAGGAGTGCTGTATACAGCGCTCCCAAACCGCCCCCAAAAGATGCTGCTTGCAGGAATTTTCCTAATGTTCCACAAGCGCACCGACCCTGTGTGAAAAAGCACACTGAAATTAATGGGAGAAGCGCTATTTAGAGGCTATTTCTAGTGCGAAAACTTCTGAAAACCGCCTCAGTGTGAAAGGAGTCTTTATGCCAGATTTTCTAAGAAACAAGCACACTAATGACACAGGTGTGTGCTCGCTTCATATGAGAGCCAGAGGTAGACCTCAGAGCCCCACTCACCCGAGGAGGTCAGTGAGTGAAGGGAGCTGTGAGATGTGCTACTATGCACCATGTTGTCCAGCAGGTTGGTACAGACCAAGGCCTAAAAGAGAACAAACCTGCATGCTTTGGCCAATCACAGCGAAATGTGCTGTGAGCCATGACTGGCCAAAGGCAGGTTACCTTTGGCAAATCATGGATCACGGCCCACACTAAATAAGATTGCTTACACGGTGGCCGTATGTAGTGTGTTGGAGTGGAGATAGCATAGGCAGGTTAGTTAGTGGCTTCAGCGTGTATTCAGTGTATTATATTTAGAGTGCAGTCAGCGTAGTATATTACAGTGCAGTCAGTGTAGACTATATATTTTTTTATTACAGTGCAGTCAGTGTAGTGCATATAATGCAGTGCAGAGTATATACTACTGTACACTACCCTCGTGAGGGCCGCTGATAGAATCTGTATCTCACTGGTTGCCCTGACTCTGCAAGTCCTCCGACACCTCTGACACCCTGGGTTCAGTCTTTTTTACCATCGACACCAATAACAAAAAACCTACATGGTATAAATGAAGCAGTTCAGGTTAGAATAAAAGGGGTTAATGGCAACCCCGCAGAATCTGGAAAATCTTTAAAGTGGAGGTTCACCCTAAAACAATTATATAACATTACATCCGTACATACCGTTTAATTGTTATTTTCCCCCCAGCTTCCGGGTTCTGATTCCCGCGGGACTGGGCGTTCCTATTGAGAGCTTAGATGATTGACGTTTGGTGAAAAACTTCCCATGGCGCATAAAAACACTAGCTAAAGTGTTTATCTCACACGTACAGATATATAGAAAACACTGAGAAACACTGGAGGAAACACTGCAAAATATATATTTTTGCCCTAAATGGGTGATTTTTGAATAGAACAATAGAAGAACACTGGCTAAAGTGTTTATCTCACACATACAGATATGGAGGAAACACTGCAAACACTGGAAGAAACACTGCACAATTTTTTTTCCCCTAAATTGATGTTTTTTGAATAGCACAATAGAAGAAAAGTATATAAAGGGTGTATCTCACAGTAACATATGCAGTGCTGGTGTAATATGCAGAGTATCTTACAGGAACATATGCAGTGCTGGTGTAATATGCAGAGTATCTTACAGGAACATATGCAGTGCTGCTGCAATATGCAGAGTATCTCACAGGAACATATGCAGTGCTGCTGCAATTTGATTTGTGAAGCAGGACTGACTTATAGATTTCTCTCCCTATAAGAACAATCTGGAACCTTTCCCTAAAGTATCTAATGCAGAGTATCTAACAGTAACATATGCAGTGCTGGTGTAATATGCAGAGTATCTCACATGAACATATGCAGTGCTGCTGCAATTTGATTTGTGAAGCAGGACTGACTCCTATATATTTCTCTCCATATAAGAACAATCTGGAACCTTTCCCTAAAGTATCTAATGCAGAGTATCTCACAGGAACATATGCAGTGCTGGTGTAATATGATTTCTGTAGCAGGACAGTCTGACTCCTATCCAAATCTCTCCCTCAGATCAGATCAGCAGCAGCCTTTCCCTACCCTATCTAAAGCAGAGTGACGAGCTGTGCTATGTCCCTCTAGCTTATATAGAGTCTGGGTCACATGCTGGGTCACATGCTGCACTGGCCAATCACAGCCATGCCATTAGTAGGCATGGCTGTGATGGCTTCTTAGTCACAGGAGTAAAACAAATGGAGATTGGCTGCCCTGCAGCCCGCCATTACATTGCCGAACACTGGACCTGAACCCGAACTTACAGCAAATTGTCCGGGTTCGGGTCCGGGTACAAAAAAAAAACAAAGTCCATACCGAACCCAAACTTTACAGTTCGGGTTCGCTCAACCCTAGTCACCATGTAAGCCGTTTCACTAATATTATATCCAGTGGAACTACTGATGACAGGGATGTGAACAAAGGACAGATGTCTGCCTACAGTGTCTATGGGATTGACTGAACTTGTATTCAGTATCACTACAAGTATCAGGAATGCTAGCAGAGACAATGATGTCTATATGCTGTGCCCATGGTACTAAATGGGCAGGTGCCCACTCCCCCACAATATAACAGATGTCGCTGGTAGAGATGCAAATGCCGACAAAGACTCTTTCAGGAACTCCCTCAGGGGATGACGTCTGACCTCTGTCACGTCGTGCCGTGGCCTACCCGGATCTGAAGTGGAGATAACCTTAAAGGATCAGGAATAGCCTCCAGACTGTGGTAAATAGTAAGTGATGCTGTCCGCAAAATGTCCCTCTGTATGCAGCAATAGATAGCTCTCTTCTATGCAGGATGCAATATGTCCGCAGTTCACATTGGCACAGAACTCCTGCTAGCAGATCCAAGCCGACTTCCCAAGAGGGCGACCTAGGCCGGAACAAGCCTTTTAACATCCTCTACCAGCAGACTTTTCTGCTCTTCTCAGAAATCTGGTAGTGGTAGTTCAGGCCAGTCATGCTGAAATCAAAACCCCAGCATTCTAAAATACACATCCCAGGATGCTTTGCTCTGCTCTAAGTTCTGTTTTTTTTTTTTAGGAAATGTCATATGGAGTCCAAGCCAACACTAGAGGGAGACAGCCCCACATTAATAACACTGCATACTGTCCCTGAATTGCAGGCACACTAGCCAGCTTCTGGCTACATTACAGTGCAGAGTATATAGTAAAGTGTACTGCAGTGTGAATAACACAGTATATTGCAGTGTATATTATATACTGTTATGGTGCTACTGAAGTGTCGGTGTGTCACCACTGATCCCATTTTTTTCATAATTTTTTTTGTAGTATCAGGTTCTGTTGCTGCATTATTATTACTCCCCTTCTGTGGCACAGGTATTATTCCTTCAGAAAAGCAGCGGTATACATTTTTTTTTTTCATGGCACAGCAGCACTAAGAATATTTAGGGCATAATTGCTGTCCCCCCCTTCTGCCTCGCAGGTGTTTCTCTTTCTGCGTCAGCAGTGGTTCCTTTTTAAAAAAAATTGGCCTCTTTTTGTTTTTTGTTTTATTTATTTATTTTTAGCAACAGCAAAAAAATTCTCCACAGTTGCTGTATCGATATTTTCTTTAAAAATATATAATAAATGGTTTATAGTGCTCTGAGCACAAAAGTATAGCATCCAAGCACCATTTCCCTGCCCACACTTTGTAATAAAAAGAGTTATAAACCCATTCCCCCAAAAAATAAAACAATAATAAAACGGTTTATAGTGCACCAAGCAAAAAAAAAAACACACACACCAAAAACATCCCCATCATGTCTGGTAGCCCAGCAAGGAAAAGCAGACGCTCACAGGCCACTAAAAGACTGCAAGCAGCCTCTGTGTCTACAGTGAAAAATGTTATTCAGCCACAACATGCAGAAGAGTTGGTGGAGTGGATAACTAAGGCGTCCTCATGCTTCATCACCCAGGCTCACCCAGGCTCATGCTAGTTTGCCTTCCACCAGCTCCTTGTCCACAGCTACTCCTTCTGTAGCCCCAGCATCTTGCACGGAGGAGTCACCAGATTTATTCGAGACCCACATCAAAAAAAAAAAAAATGCAGTGCAGACTTCTCCTTGCTCCTCATCTGGGATCTCTACCCCTACTTTCCCTTTAAGGCTTTTCAAAAACCTGCACTGCGTTTTTTCTATTTTTCGGGTCCATCGGGCGGCGTGATTGACAATGGATTTACATTGCGGGACACTTTTTTTTCCTTTTTTAATAAAGGAATAATCAAAAACTCTCGTGGTTTTTACTTTGACACTTTTTTTGGTGAATAGGTAGGGGTACAATGTACTCGATACTCATTCACATGGGGGGCGGGATCTGGGAGCCCTCTTGTTGAAGAGCAGGGGCGTTGCTAGGTGGCAAAAAGACCAGGGGCCTCAGCCAAAAAATCCGAGCCTGGCACCGGCTGACCTGACATACACTGACAAACACTGACCTACCTGACGCACACTGACCTACCTGACGCACACTGACCTTGCATACACATCGTTAGAATTTTTTGCCCGTTTGAGGTGTTCTGGTGCAAACCGAACTGGGGGGGGGTGTTCGGCCCATCCATATTGCACTGATGGTGAGAACCCCCTCCATGGGAAGACATACCTGTATGAATGTTGACTTATTCTTAAATAAAAGTGGGCAAGAAAGCCCTGAAAACTATATCTGTGTCATAGTCACACCATGAAGATAAATATAATTGTTTATAGGGAGTCAGTGGATACCATGTTTTTGTAGTGCCCCCTTTACTTTCAGTAAGGGCACTACGCTAAAGTTAGTGGGAGAATGAGAGGTAAGTTACTCTCATTCTTGATTATGTTAAATTTGTCTGTCGCCAAATCTGGATTGCCATCTGGGTCAGACTGTGTTCTAGGGATGCGGTACCATCCCTGGGCGGCAGGTAGCGCCAGAGGGATCCAGGCGGAGCCGCTTCTTCCCAGCAGCCAATGAGATGAGTTGGGCCTCGCTGTGCATGCTGGGAGGGAGTATTTCTGTGGTGGAGGCTGTTCTGGGTTCTTTGCGGGTTCCTGGTTCCGGGTGCGGCACCCACCTTTAGGGTGTGCGCACATCGCGGGCCCCACCACTATGGCCTACCTGGCCTGGGGTCGTGCGCTACGTGGAGTTCCAGACTCTGGGCCCTCCTGGTCTAGAGCAACTGATGGCACAAAGGGGCCCCAGTGACTGGGTCCCCCTTCAATTAGGATCCCAGGCTGTATGCCGTTCGGTGGAGGATCGGCTTAAGGAGAACCCGGAGGCAGGTTATCCAAAAGGGCTTGAACGAACCATCGGGGATCTGGTGACCGGTTACTGACAGGTATGCTGAAACTGTCAGACGGTGACCCGAACGTGATTTATTGGTTAGATTTGCTCTGCTGTTCACATTGCCAGCATTGAGCCTGTGGCAGAGGCCTCAGCTGACATCTTAATCCAATCAGAGCCAGGCCTGTGGCAGAGGCCTGTCCCTCCCAGCAACCTTAAGCCTAGGTTCACACTGCTGCGAATTCAAAATCGCGGTAAAATGCGATTTTACCGCGATTTCGCGGCTGCGATTTTGCCGCGATTTCGGCCGCAATTTAATGTAAATCGCGGCCCGAAATCGCAAAAAGTAGTACAGGAACTACTTTTTGAAATCGCAGATGCGGCGTCGCACTGATTAGGACAGTGCCATTGCCGACAATTGCCGCCGATTTGAGATGCGATTTGACATGTCAAATCGCATCTCAAATCGTTCCAAATCATACCCAGTGTGAACCAGGGCTAAAGTGACGCTCCGGCTGCCAGGCCTGTGGCAGGGGTCTGTCCGGGGGCACTTCACCCACTCTGGCTAGAGTGGTGACAAACTGTACTACTATTGAAAGCAGGATTGCTTTCCTCCTATCCAAAGCCTGATACTGCAGAGTTCTTCTACTTCATCAACCTTTCCTATTACCGCGAGTTGATGTTGGCCGTGTTGGGCCAGGAAATAAAGCATTCAGAAAACCTTATCCGCTGATTGGACATTCGCTTATTGCTCTACTTACTACCTTCACCCCTAGACACCACACAGAGGTAACTCAATACGCCGATCCCAAATCAACCAGCAGCTCCTCCGGGGGTAGCGCTACATTTTAAATGGATTTTCTTTTACTTTTCTGAATCCTAGATCTGTTAGACCCATTTGGACATTAAAGTGGAATTTAAAGTTCCCAGTACTTATCTGCCCCCAGGTGATGTAAGCTCTATCACCAGCACTTCCATTTTCTCATTTTTATCTTTATCTTTATCTAGGTTTGGGGGCTTCAGCCATCTTAATTGGTTGCTCCAAGTGTGAACGGTTGATATTTCATCCCAGCATCAAGGCATGCTAAAGTTATGCTTGTGTAGCTCAGTGTACAATCTAAAGCAGTCTGCAGAGGATTCATATAGAATGACTCTGCAATAAAGAAACTTTCCTGCTAGAAATTTTTTACATAAAGTTCCACATTAAAATCAATTATGTTTTAACACAGGAAGGGTCGCTATTTTTCTAAAACTGTTTTGGGATTTTGTTAAGGAGGCAATTTAGAAATAATCACTGCTTCCTGGAGGCAAAAGTAAGAACAGTTTTCCTTTTTGTAAAGGTGACTCAGATTGACTCCGCACAATAGCTACCAAACCCCATGTGTCTTTCGGCATATGCGTCATATTGTTTGTTGCTGGCTGCAGATCACATGTTACAGATCAGCTTATTCTAAAGTAATTTGGGTTATCTTGAGGTGTCAGATTATAATTAAATTTCGGAATGCAATTTAAAAATAGGTTTCAGAGATAAGTAACAGAAAAAGAGATATGACCTTGGATAACTTTGACTGAATGAATGAATGAATGAATGAAAAACTTATATAGGGGGGGCGTGGCCTGGACATGACCGAGTGAGGCTGCTAGTTAGCTGAGCTCCCGGCCTGAAACCCCCTTTTACCGGTCTAAATACCCTAAAACTCGGCATGCAATCTGCCAAGAAGAGCGGAACCAAACCGTCAACCCGCGTGACCCGTTCTGGAGCAACTGCGGGAGATCTACACGACTTTTTTCAGCCCAGACAGCAGAGGCCTACTGGAGCAGAAACGGCGGCGGCAGCACCACGAGGCGCGCCAGACGAGACACCGCCGGAGGTCCTGGAGCGGGGACTGTGGACCTTTAGCCCGGAGGACCCGAACATACCTGCAGAGTCGCCGACGTCCCCGGAGAGACACATGGCATCCCCGGCCCTTTCACCGGGAGACCCGACGGTGGAGCAGGACATCCGTGCCCTCCTGCAGGCCCTGCCCACGCGGTCGGATATTGAGGCCATCATCCTGAGATTGGAGGAGACGCATCGCCGCGACTTCCAGGAGGTCCGAGCGGAGGTCTCCACGCTCACTGAAAGAGTGTCCACGGGCGAGTCGTCGCTAGCGGACCTGGAGCAGAGGGTCACGGGCCTGGAGCGGGCGCGAGACCAACACCGAGACACGGCGATCGCCCTGCAGCTCCATTTGGAGGATGCTGAGGACAGAAGCCGCCGCAACAATCTGAGGATCCGCGGGATCCCGGAGATGGTGGGAGCGGAGGCCCTAGATGGGAGGCTGCAAGGCCTATTCAGAGAGATCCTGGGTGAGCCGACGGAGGAAGTTGAGGTGGACCGCGCGCACAGGGCCTTGGGCCCGAGAAACCCAGAGCAGGACAGGCCCAGAGATGTGGTGTGCAGACTGCTGCGATACGCGCAGAAGGAAAGGATCCTCCGTATGGCGTGGGAGCGCGGGGAGATTGCAGTGGAGGGGGCCCAGGTGAAGATACTACCAGATCTCTCAAGAGCTACGCTGCGCCGCAGGGCGATGCTGAAGCCCGTGCTAGAGTTGGCCAAGGACAACGGATTTACGTACAGATGGGGATACCCTCTGTCAGCAACATTCCGGAAGGAAGGACGAGCCTACACATTGCAGACACCAGCGGATCTCCCCGGCCTCTTCTTATTCCTGGGAGCGGACCGGATTCCTGTACCGAACTGGCTACAGCTGATGCCAAGGCCGACCGGAAGATCAGGCGCCTACGATGCCGGAGCCCCATACCCACCACGCCAGCAGAGACAGGGCCGGGGAAGACGGAGAGCCCCCTCAGGAGGAGGACAACGCGACTGAACTGTGAGTAGGCCTCAGGCCGCAGCCCGCTGCCCATACTATGTTTATTCACCCCCCCCCCCTAGTTTATGCTGCTCTGCCGCACAACATTGACCCGCGCCCCAAAGGGGGCTTATTACATTGAAGGCCGGACAACCGCCTGGCACCTGTAGCGTGCACTCACCCCTGCTGGACCCCCCCTCCCCCCCCCCCCAAAAAAGGTGGGAAAAAAAAAAAAGGCAGGGAGTGGACGCCAAGCAGTACTAGTGGGAGAGCCCTCACCCCGGCGGAGTCCAACTGCCACTATGCCCAAGGGGGGAGGGGGAGGGGGATGGCAACTGATCAAGAGAGCCCTAACCAAACTCAAAGCGCCACAAGATCTTGGAGCCTTGGGGCATACGTTATCCGCATGAGCCCTGCATGGGAGGGAGAAACACACCGGTCTCACGGGGAATATGGCCCCTCATACAAGGGGGTGGGGGATGGCTACCTATTAGACCCCAGTTCAATTTCTGACATTGTCTGACACTGCAGCGCGAGGGAGCCCACAGTCGTTGGATACCCCACCCAGGACCGGAGACTCATGGGCCCATGGGACATTGTTTAAGCTGCCCCCAGAGGCAGGCTGACTTGAATAATGCCTAAACAATATGGTGAATTATACCCACAGGGGTGGAGATAGACGAGTGAAACAGTTACTCAATGGGGCAGGCGGTATAGTAGAGCATCATATGTTGAGACCCAAAAGGGATGCTGTTCGAACACACATGTCATGGGGGGGAGAGGGGAGGAGGGCGGGTTGCTGGGATGGCCCTAGAGAAGCTGTTGTCCTGAATGTTATTATAGCTATGTTAGCTATGTTGGGGCGGGGATCACCCCCCCCCCCCCCACGTTGGGGGCTGTTAATGCTGTTGTTGCTTCCTTTTTTGAATATAAGTAGATATGATATTAGATTCCATGTTGCTGTGCAAAACTGGACCTATCTGTTACCAACTACACCAAATGACATAATGATTTGATTGCAATGCCTTGCATAGATACCACCATTACTATGGGCCGGGGAAGGGGGAGACGGGACCCGGGAGCTCGCCTTGCTGGGCTCGTCTATCCACCTACCCACATAGGCCTACACTCGACTCCCGGTCTAAGACCGGCGAGTGTCATAGCCGTTTAGGCTAACTTAGATACCTTTTTTCTGGCCGCACACTCTAGTGCAGGCCTCCTAACTTAACTCTCTCTTCCCCGCTGTCCTTAAGTGGAGGAACTTTTCCTGCCCACTTCCTCTCTCTTCAGCTCTACCTCCTCTGAGAGATCCTAATCCACGACTTTGACCTTCCCCCCCCCCCCCCTCCCCTCCCCTCCCCTTACCCCGAGTTGCGAGCATGGACACGCTGACAGTAGTATCACTAAATGTCAAGGGGCTGAATATCCCGGAGAAAAGGAGAATGCTCCTACATGATATGCGCCGGATGAGGGCGGACGTGGTCCTACTCCAGGAGACACATTTTAGAAACAACAACCTCCCAGTATTAAAGAATAGATTTTATCCTATAGTTTACCATTCACAGTACACGGAGACAAAGTCTAGGGGGGTGTCCATCCTCATATCGGCCAAGGTCCCGTGGACTCTAGAAGGGATGAAAACGGACCCGGAGGGCCGCTCGCTATTCCTGAAGGGGCGCATAGGACAGACACAAGTAACAATCGCAAACCTCTACGCCCCTAACGACCGACAAGACAGGTTTCTCGCGGGGAGATTGACCCAATTGACAAGCTTTATGACAGGACAACTGATAATAGGAGGGGATCTCAACATCCCCCTGTCCCCGCTGGAGGATACCTCCGCTGGGCGGTCAGCTCTGTCGGTAGATCTCCGTAAACGGGTGCACGCAACGCTCCATGAGCATCAACTGGTAGATATTTGGCGTCTGACCCACCCGGGTGAGAAGGATTACACCTTCTTTTCGAAACCCCATCAATCCTACTCAAGGATTGACATGTTCCTGATCCCTCACCGGCACCTATCGGCGGTTAGAGAAACCCGGATAGGTAACATCACTTGGTCGGACCATGCGCCGATACAAATGGTATACGACTTGACGAACACCCTGACTGATCGAAGACACCCGTGGAGACTAAACGAGAGCCTACTGCAAGACAAAGACACTATGATAGAGGTTGTGAGGGAAGTGGGACACTATTTCAACACGAACGCCACCACAGACAGTGACCCGGGGGTGGTGTGGGAGGCCCACAAGGCAGTGGTGAGAGGGATACTTATTAAAAATGGGTCGCGGTTGAAGAAGCAGAGGACAGAGCAACTTGACAAGTTGCTACAGAAGCTACAAACCCTTGAAGCACAACATAAACAGACTCAAACAACACAGATCACATCTGAGCTGAATACCACCCGCGGTCATATTACAGACCTACTGCGACACAAGGCCAAAGCGGCGATGCAGATCTGTAGGCGCACGATTTACGAATCGGGTAATAAGTGTGGGAGGATGCTAGCCCGAGCGCTCCATTCACAGAAATTAGCGTCGTATATACCGCATATTACCGCACGTAAGGGAGAGAAGGTGTCTGTCCCTCAGCAAATCTCAAACTAATTTAAAGACTTTTATCAGGACCTATACAATCTCCCGCCCACTTCCCCGACCCTAACTACGGACCGATCCCTGAACTACATCTCAGACTCCCGAATGCCGAAGCTGAACCCAGAGGTGAGAGAGTTGCTGGAAGAACCAATCACTATGATGGAGCTCCAGTCGGCTCTGAAGTCCGCTAGACCTGGCAAGGCCCCGGGCCCGGACGGTCTCACTGTCCCCTATTACAGAGCCCTGCTCCCGTCACTGGGAAACAAACTGCTGCACCTGTTCAACGCGGTGGGCGCGGGAGGGAAGTTCCACTCCTCCACACTTCAAGCTCAAATTGCGGTGATACACAAGGAAGGGAAGGACCCAGGCCAGTGCGGAAGTTACCGCCCCATATCACTCCTAAATTCTGACATTAAATTATTCACCAAGATAGTCGCCACGCGAATCCAACGACACCTCCCAGATCTAATACACCTTGACCAGGTGGGATTTGTGCCGACTAGGGAGGCTAGGGACAATACGACCAAAGTCCTGAACCTCCTTCATGTCACCAACACTTCCAAGACGCCTGCAGTGTTTGTCGGTACGGACGCCGAAAAGGCGTTCGACCGAGTGAACTGGCAATTCATGTTCGCAACGCTCAGGCACATAGGGCTCGGACAGAAGATGATGGGCTGGATAGGAGCAGCTTATGTAGATCCCTCGGCCAGAGTACGGGCGAATAGCACTACATCAGACCCTTTCCCGATTTCGAATGGGACCAGACAGGGTTGCCCGCTGTCGCCTCTACTCTTCGCCCTAACACTTGAGCCCTTCCTGCAACATGTCAGGCGGAATCCTGACATCACGGGAGTAATCATAGGTAACTGCGCTGATGACATGCTTTTCTCCCTGACAAACCCAACAACCTCGCTGCCGAGTCTCCTATGGGAATTTGACACGTACGGTAGGCTTTCCAACCTAAAAATTAATATGACCAAATCTGAAGCGATGGCAGTGGGGATCCCCCAAGAGCTCTTGCAGTCTCTTAAACAACGCTTTGGTCTGAAATGGACAAGCACAGCCCTGACATACCTCGGGACCCGCATACCGCCCAAACTAAATGACATCTTTAAGCTCAACTTCCCCCCACTACTCCAAAAGGTACAGAAACAGCTAGATCAGTGGACCACGGGCCTTCATTCATGGTTTGGGAGATGCAGCATCCTCAAGATGACAATTCTACCTAAATTTACGTATCTACTACAGGCCCTCCCTATACATATACCGGCCGCCTATTTTAGACGAGTCCAGTCTGCGCTTGGATCGTTCCTATGGGCGGGCAGACACCCCAGGATTAGCAGGACTATACTCACCATGCCCAAGAACTACGGGGGCCTCGCAGCGCCCAATGTTAGAATGTACTACTACGCGGCCCAGTTGAACCGATTGGTGGACTGGTGCCGTCATGGACAGACCAAGCTCTGGCCGAGGCTGGAACAGGCGCAATGCGACGTACAGCTGAGGTCGGCCCCGTGGTGCCGGGACATGAAGCCAAGCGACGTGAACAGGCACCCACTTATCAGTAACACTATCACGGTGTGTTCCGGGCTGATGGCACGGTTCCGCCTGTCATCGGAAGGCTCCCCCTTGCGACCCATTTTGGGCAACCCATCCTTTACTCCGGGCCTGACAGATCCCAGGCTTCGCGAACTGAGAGACTCGGGCCTGTTCCAGGCCTCACACTTTAGCGTCGCAGGCCGTTGGAGAGCGACGGCCGAGCTGACGGACCCTGCGTGTCAGTATAGACTGGACTTTCTGAGAACTGGACAGCTGAGACATTTCCTACGAACGCTAGAACCACCCACAGAAGTCGGTCGCGTACTTACGCCCCTGGAGGAGATATGTTCGGAGTCAGAGCCATTACCGCACGCTCTATCGTTGATGCACACGATTCTGATAACACCATCGGATGACTAACGGATCCCGTGCCTGGGTAAATGGGAAAGGGATCTGGAATGCCACTTTACGCCGGCTCAGACGCAACGTATACTCAGATTCACACACAAGTCGTCGATCTGTGCGAAAACACAGGAAACGAACTTTAAGTTGCTGACGAGGTGGTATAGGACCCCAGACCTACTACACCGTCTGTTTCCGTCGGTACCGGACACCTGTTGGAGGTGTCAGGCAGACAGGGGCACCTTGCTGCACATATTTTGGTCATGCCCACGTCTACAGACATACTGGAGCGAAATTCGGCGAATAACGCAAATGTTCTCGGATCGGACGGTCCCGAATACACCGGCGTACTTCCTCCTGCACGTGAACGATACCCCGACTCGGACATACAAAAAATCGATAGTTCGCCACCTATTAAATGCGGCGAAGGCGTGCATACCGCTCTGTTGGCGATCCCCACACCCACCGTCGGTTGCTATGTGGATACAGAAGGTTGACGACATTAACACAATGGAAGACTTGATACTGACAAAACAAGACAAGACTGAACTGTACACTCAGACGTGGAGGCTATGGAACTCTTTCAAGTACTCCGAAGAGGGCCAATCCCTCAGGGGGAGCCCCTAGAGGGTGACGGCCGGGGACTAGAAACGTAAGGGATGAAAAGCAAACAGCTGGAATGGGCTCCTGGAGTGGGCCACCCGACATTGAGAAGGCCATGCCCGCGACTCCCCCCCCCCCCCCCAAACCCCCCCCCCCTTTTGTTTTTTCTTCTCTTTCTCTCCCCCCCCCCTTTCTAGTACAGCTTTCTTGCTGTACACCCTGGACTCTACGCTCTCTAGATGCTTTCTGTGCGACTCTCGCACTCTACTTTCTCGCTCTCTTTAACTTACTCATACTTAGAAAACGGAAAATGGGGAGAGCTGTGTTTGCTGGACCCCACGGGTTTCTTACGCCCCATCGGCTCTGGACTCTAGCTAGGAGTTGAGCGGAGGCGGAGCGGATGGGGATATAGGGATGGGAGACTGGAGGGACATGACCGGGTAAGACGACCCAGATGGTTACGCCAGGTACTAGCCCGGCAATGGTGTCCCTTCCTGTGCCCCAGATATCTGCCCTTTACTATGTTATTCAACATCTTTAAATGTAATGTTACAATGATTGTAATGACACTGTTGGGGTCCATGTGGACCAGTTTTCTTGCTGTGCATAAATAAAAATTAAAAAAAAAAAAAAAAAAAAACTTATATAGCGCGGCACATGCGAACTGAATCGCCTCTGGGCGCTTGATGTTTCGTGTCTCATGACATCAAAAGAGCAGAGTTTTAATCTGTCTTCTGAAAGTCAGGTGGTTTTCCTCCAACCGAACGCTGGTTGGTAAAGCGTTCCATAGTCTCGGACCTTGAAAAGCAAACCTTCTTTCTCCTTTGGACTTGTATTTGGTTTTTGGCACCTTGACCAGATTTTGGTCAGTGGATCGCAGAATGCGATTAGAATTGTGAGGTTCTATCTTGTCGCAAAGATATTGCGGCGCCTTCCCATGGATGCACTTATGTGTCAGGCAGAGTGCTTTAAATACAATTCTGTCTTTTACTGGCAACCAGTGAAGGGTTCTCAGCGAAGGTGAGATTGATTCCCATGTCCTTTTCCCAGTCACCAGTCTGGCGGCCGTATTCTGTACGACTTGCAGACGAGCGATTTGGTACTTTGGGAGCCCGAGGTAAAGGGCATTTGCATAGTCCAGTCTGGAATTCACGATTGTTCCCACCACGACTGCTACGTCTTCTTTGGGGATAAATGGAATAAGTCTGCGTAGTAGGCGCAACAAATGGTGCGATCCGCTGACTATTGACCCTATTTGTGCGTCCATTGTCATGAAGGTGTCAAAAATGACTCCTAGACTTTTGACTTTGGAGCTACATTTGGACTACATTTATAAAGCCTTTACATTTTGTTATTTACAAAATTATACTACTTGTATGCAGAGGCTGGGACCCTATTGATACCTCTGGTCTACTGCACTTAAAATGCATAGAAAGGTCTGCTTGCTTATTTTCAGTGGCATGGTTTTATCATATTGTCTCTGTGTTTCCTTTAAGACCTCATTCACACAGGGCATACTAAAACGTACACCCATGGAGTGCCATGTTTACCCGCACAGGAATGCACAGGTGTTATGTGCATCCCCATGCAGGCCGTGCCATTGATGTCAAATGGGACAGTGTCTGCACAGACACAGCTCCTGCTCCCAATTTAGACGCCTGTGTGGGTGCGTGTCCTCAAACTAGTAAGTTAATTCTATTTTCTCAGATCCTCTTGAAAAGTTTCCTTCTTCCAATTTGTATGATCATTGCCCAGTGAGGATGGCTATTGTCCAGTCTAAAGCCTGGTACTGGCCGAACGAAAACAAATTTGAAAACTGACAAATCGCTGTACTAACACATCTCAGCCATTGGACTGCCTATCATAGTGTGTTGCACTATAGTAGCCAATCTTACTGGGCAGATGCAAAGGGCACCATCTTGTGGAAGGCAGCACACTCACTGATTTTTTGTTAACCCAGCATACCAGGCAAGAGAAGAAGTGGTACTGTGCAAAGTTCATACATACAGAACATATCTCCCACTTTCGAAATTGAGAATGAGGGACATGACATGGAGGTAGTGAGGGAGGTAGAGACCTGTGCCGCGTGTAGTCGCAAAAAGTGGGTGTGGTTAAATGTGGTGGGAGGAGGTTAAGGGACGTGTCATAGAAATTTGGCTGTATGCAGTGCACACAGACAGATATTGGGCCAGATTCAAGAAGCAATTGCGCCTGTGTAACCATAGGTTACACAGCGCAATTGCTTACTTGCTCCGGCGTAGCGAATGCTCCTGATTCAGGAACATCGCTACGCCGACTGCAGCCTAAAATCTGCGTGGCATAAGGCTCTTATGCCACGCAGATTTTAGGCTGCATTCTTGCGTTGGCCGCTAGGGGGCGCTCCCATTGTGATCTGTGTATAGTATGCAAATTGCATACTAACACCGATTCACAACGTTGCGCGAGCCCTGCGTACGCAAATTACGTAGGTTGCGTACGTCGGGTTTCGCGTAAGGTTACACATCCTAATAGCAGGCGCAGCCAATGCTATAGGATACCCACGTTCCCGCGTCGCAATATTTAAAATCGACGTCGTTTGCGTAAGTGAATCGTGAATGGCGCTGGACTCCATTCACTTTGAAACAAATGACGTCCTTGCGACGTCATTTGCCGCAATGCACGTCGGGAAAGTTTCCCGACAGAGCATGCGCTCTACGCTCGGCGCGGGAGCGCGCCTAATTTAAATGATTCCCGCCCCCGGCGGGATCATTTACATTGCGCGCGCTTACGCCGGGCAATTTTGCCGGCGCGCCCTCGCAATTTACGGAGCTCCGTGAATCGAGGGCAGCGCAAAATATTTGCGGGGGCGCAGGGCAAAATCGTTGCCCTGTGCCTCCGCAAATAAAGCGCAAATGTACCTGAATCAGGGCCACTGTGTCTCTAAAAGTAACACATTTTGTCTTAGTGAAATAATCCATCTTTAAGCTAAAAGTTTCACTCACCATTCATCCCCTTCCATTCATTCAATAACAGACCATGACACCAGCTTGTTCTCAGTTCGCCATCGCTGCCATCATTGCTTTTTCAAGCTCTTCATGGCTCCTTTATTCTCACAAACAGGAAGTGATCACTCCACCAGTTAATCACCTCCCCCATGGGAGTAGTCATCACAGGATGTCCTCTCCACATAGCAAGCACCATATAAAGGCATCCCTCTAACAGGATTGTCCTATACAATGAATACAATACATGAATGGAATACATACAATGCTGGCTAAAGTCTTATGGGCGTGTCTGGGCAGGGAATGCATGTACGCCTCCCCTGACTCCAAAAACAAACACAAGCTCTCATATTATCGCTGATAGAATCCCTAATCTGCGCCATTCCATAGAATAATGCATATCCAGATTATACCATTATTGTAGGTGGAATGGAGGCTAACTACAGGCGTACGCTACGAATCCCAAACCATGCTGATCAGACATAGCCGAGACAAGAGCGCACATCCGTCTATAACCACTAATTTCCTTGCGGAGTGAGCGCATCCCCTCCTCAACGATCGTCCATGCTAAATGCACAGAGGGCCCCTCGCCGGTGGACATACGCCCACGCCACAAACATCACACTCCAACCTCAAGATATTTTTTACTACCAGACGAGATTCAACCAGTCTCAGACTGCCCCAGTCAGCTCTTTAGAGCGGGTTGCAGAAGTACTAAGACTGGGTGCCATTATGACAATACATATTAAATACATCTTTAAATTTCCACAACAGACGGGGCTTAAGGGACATGGTTAAACAAAACCTGGGTTACCTTGTACCTGTAAAATATGCTGTTGTGTTAGCCTGTTAGGCCCTGACTGTTCATATGTAGTGATTTGGGATTGTGAGCAAAATATTGCCATGATTGTGCCCACAATTCCAAATCACACTGCAATGCTGGCATAATGCAGCACATGTTATGTTCCTTTAATTTTTAGTGGCACCACTAAAAAGTGCTTGTTGTGCGTTAAATCAGTCAACAATAACAGCAAAAAGACACTGCATTTTGGTGCCACTAAAAATGAATGCAACACAAAACACGTGCTGCATTTTGCCAGCATTGCAGTGCAATTTTGAATTGGGGCATGGTGGAGGGCAGAATCACGGCGTTATTCTGCTCACATTCCGAAATCGCTACATGTAAACAGTCAGGGTCTAACAGGCTAACACAACAGCAATTATGGAAGACTCATTCCAGCGCCTCAATCACCAACTTTGCCAGCAGTTGCCAAGTCAGATACCTAGTAAAATAACAACAGGAAGAAACTCTGCAGCACTGCAGTTTTAGGCTAGCCTGACTGGGGAGGACACAAGGGAAAGAGGGACACACCTGGTGACCCAGAGTGGACTGGGTCAATGGACAGCAGCAGCACTTCAGATCATCATCCACATCCACGTGGCAGGCCAGAAGCTAACAGCACCCTCAAGGGTCCAGCACCTCACCCAAGTGGCAGCCAAAAGTGATGAGGGAATGAGGGGGCGGGGCCAATGGAAAAAGAGGACCGGTGGGTGGGTAGGCACCGGCTGCTCCCACTCTGCTTAGTGCTGCCTCCTATCCTGGAGGATGCAGTTGGACAAGTCAGGAAGCCGTGATGTCATATAATAGAGCCTTGAGGCCACAGAGAGTAGAGGGCATGACAAAGTTATGTATAATAATGGCCTAAGCCCCCATTCACATTGGGGCAACTTGTCATGCGATTTGACGCACTCATACCGATTTGAAAAAGTAGTTCCTGCACTACTATTAGCGATTTTGGGTGCGACCTGCATAGACATCTGTACTTGAAGCCACACAGATGTCTTCCTAGTCACTGAATTTGTGCTGACATGCGGCTTTGTGGGCGATTTCAGATGAAGATGCATGATTTCAATGCCACAGTCCGTCAATGTGAACAGGGACTCAAAGAGGATGATTAAACAGAACCACCCCTTGACCACCTACCTCCAAATGAACATAGGAGCTGCATTATTGACTACATACTGCCGTGACATTGATGCTTAGCTTCACGGTACCGCAATCCAACATGGCAAGTTTCACAGACGGCACCGCCGTTAAACTTACCCATTGAAGTCACAGTCACCGTAGCCACAAGCCAAATGCACAGATAACCAGAGACTGTGGATGGATTACAGGAGATAACCAGAGACTGTGGATGGATTACAGGAGATAACCAGAGACTGTGGATGGATTACAGGAGATAGCCAGAGACTGCGGATGGATTACAGGAGATAGCCAGAGACTGCGGATGGATTACAGGAGATAGCCAGAGACAGCGGATGGATTACAGGAGATAGCCAGAGACTGCGGATGGATTACAGGAGATAGCCAGAGACTGCAGATGGACCAGAGGAGATAGCCAGAGACTGCAAATAGACAACAGAAGATTTAGAGACTGTGGATAGACAACAGGAGATGACCAGGTACACATTTTATTAATTCTGTCTTTCAGCAATGCACAGCTATAGAGGGGGTAAACACTGTCAGGGAGGGTTTAGCAGAACGGTGAGTCTACAGGCAGTCTATATAGGGTGAAAGTCCTACCTGGGCAGCTATGCTCACCTCCTGCTTTCAGAGGTCCAGGGGCAGGGCTCTCAAAGGTCTGGGCTCTCAAAGGTCCAGGGGCGGACAGCGCTTCCACTTGGTTTCTCTGCTCTGAGCATACAGGCTGCATGGGGCAGGTTCCCAGTGTGAGTGGAGCTCCTGGCCCTGCCCCTCCCTGCTGATAGAGCCTCTCACAGCCAAAGCAATGCCCAAGCCGCACAAAAACAACAATGTGGGAGAGTCAGTACCAAGAGCTGCCGCGGCGGGACCAGTACCAGCGCGGCCGACCCATCTAAAGCAAACATAACTACAAGTTTTGCAATCTGCACTGATGCTCTGGTGGGGGTTTCAACCCACCAAACCCCCCCTTATCTATGGCCCTTGTTCTACCACATCAATATGAACGGTCAAACAAAAATATGTCATCTGGCTCCCATGTTGGCAGCACCTCTGCTCTTCTTACCAGTCCCTCTGACTGTGTCTCTTAGACTTTAGTTGCAGGGCTTAATCATGGCCTCTGAATAGGGGGTTCACCTGATACCCTGATAGGAGCCCACCCGACTCCTGGAATGAGCCCTCCTGTCTTCTGGCTGGGGCACATCTGACCCCTGGGTGAGACCCTTCTGTCTTCCACACTGGGAGTTATCTCCAAACTGGGAACATTGAGCTAGCCTCAGTTTTGAGTCTATAAAGAACCCTGCACATCTGTTTACTCAGACAGGCTGCCGACACCTGGTAAAATATGGACACAGGATTGAAGGATCCAATCTAGAACTACAGAATCCAAACAAAACCAAAAACACTGCTTTCCTGGCCCATACTCCTGTCAGCACATAACGGGTTAACACCTCCTTTGGAGCCCCACATGACCACATGTTCCAAGCTGAATAAAAGACAACCCCTCCAACAACAATGTTTTTTTTTTTTTTTGGTCATGCTCCAGGCCACATGTTGATTGCAGTTGGCAAGTAATTTGTTTTCTGCATCCCCCCTGCCGAACCTACCCCTTCTTTTACAGCCTCTCATGGAGTTGGAAGACCCTGAATGCTGAAGGTAAATCCTTCTAAGAACTGGGTACCTTGTGCCAAGGCCGTGGGCAAAATGATGCTTAAACAGTATTGATATTGTACAGCTGTGGTATTATAAGAGCTCTGCAATGTCCTCATTGCCTCTCCCTTGGGTTTTTTTTCCTGTCTTTTTATATGCAGCGCACCACACTGCTCTCCTGGCTTTATTGTCAGTATGAGAGCAGCCGTCAATGGTATCACAGGGGGCAGGGAGATGGGCAGCACAGGATGGGAACTGCCAGATGCCATGCAATGGTGTAAATCATCTTGGAGGTCTGCGGAAGATAGGACTTCTCTCCCTCTCTCTGCAGTCCTGTCAGGTAAAGGACTTACCTCAGATTCTGACTGAGTCTCCTGTCTGTCTCTGGATGTACTGTCCTGGCTCCCCCAAGCTCAGGGTGCAATTTGGGCCTGCATGCAGTCTGCAGTGGCAGAGAAATTAAATTGTACACAAGGATGGGGGTTGTGCAACACCCATAATGATAGAGCGTAAATCGCTCATTGATGGAGGATGGTCTTTTCCCATAAGTATAGAGCATTAAGTGCTCGTTGATGAAGGATAACAGAGACCTCAGCAGAAGACCAATTTATAGTAACAGGTTCCCTAAGCTTTATCCATAAGATGGCTGCTGTAGGTTTATGCACTGCACTTGCAGGGGTGGGTGCTTCCCCCTAGTGTCCAGTGCAGCAAGTGTCTTAGCGTTTTTTTAACTTGGTTGCCTTCAGAGATCCTATGCATGAGAAAGTGGACTTGTTCACACCAGATGCAGTCCAGTGTGTTTTTATTCTGCATCAAGAATGCATGGACAGTTTACTTTGATTCCAATTACTTAGTTCACAACAGTACAACGCATTCTAGTGCAGTCAACAAGAGTAGAATGTTGCATTGTTTCTTTATGGAACACATCTGGAAAGTGGCAAAATGCATTGAGAATGCATCAAAAACACTCATGCAGAAACACATCTGGAATGTAGAAATTGTGATTATCTGGACATTAGGCTTGCACATAATCTATATAGTGACAGATTCTGTCTGCCAACCAGCAGTAAAGTTAACTTTGATATATAGTGGAACCTTGGATTACGAGCATAATCAGTTCCAGGAGAACGCTCGTAATCCAAAGTACTCGCATATCAAAGTGAGTTTCCCCATTGAAGTCAATGGAAACAAAAATAATACCGCATGCAGCCAAAGGTGGGGGCACCGGAAATCCTCGGAAATGGCCGAAAAAAGCCCAAGAACACTTCAGCTGACCTGGCAAACCTCGAAAAGACTTTTTTTCCCGAGATTTGCAGAGGTCAGCCGAGCTGTCCTCTGGCTTTTTCATGCATTTCCGAACGGCTGCGATCAGCGACATTCAGCTCTGCTCGGCTCCAGCGCCCCTCCACATTAGGCCAAATGCGGTGCTGCAGGCCCCATTAGCTTGAATTCTGCTCGTTTTGCGAGACAACACTCCTAAACCGAGTCAGAATTATTTTAAAAAAAGCTGCTCGTTATTCAAAAAGCTTGTTAACTAAGTTTCTCGTAAACCAAGGTTCCACTGTATTACTTTTATGAATGGCATTACATTCAACATTGTAAACTGCAAGATTTGGCACAGTTTCTGGAAAGAGTGGAACCTAGAAACTGACTTTTGGATGATGCTTTTGATAGACCTAGTACAAGCGCCGGCACACTCTATGAGAGCATTGTGGTTACGCCACTGGAGGGCAGGCAGAACTTCTACACAAGTCTTCGACATTTCCTATAATGGGAAGTTATTGCACAACGCAATTAAGCAAATGACAGGAGGAAAAGTCTGGACTGTGGCCACAGACTAGTAAGAGGAAGCCGCCATCCTTCACTCAAGCCCACTGAACTTCAGAGGGTGCAGGAGCCCAAATCTTATAGAACAGGCTGCAGATTTAATAGATTACAGTGGATGTGTCTCAAAGTGACTTTTGACATGAAATAAAGTCCAGAGCAAGCTTCTAAGATGGCTTCAAAGTCTCTTAAAGGTGCGTCCAAACAGTCTCTTCCAGCTGGGGCCAGAGGGCCTGAGTGAAGTTCTTCTTAAGGGTTTGGATAACGATCACCAAAAGACAGAAGCTAACCACTGAATCTATTGAATATATGTCCAACAGATCTCAGAAGAGTAAATGTTTGCAAAATGTTTATACTGCTACAAGGCCATCAAGCCAGTGATGCTGAACACATAGAATCATCTGGGAGCCTTTCTCCCCAGTTTTTCTAGTACCTAAGGCAGGAGCCTTTTGATCGGTTTTAGTTTGAAGGAATTGAACGTGTTCATATACATCAAGAGGTTCAAGATGGAGTCCATACAGACCGTCACAGGTACAGTTCAGCAGGAGGACCAGTGTCAGGACGTGGGCTTGAACCTGGACAGTTCCCTGCCTGATCTGCTGGATAAACCTATATGATCCATTAGACTACTCTGCTTGGTGTCTTGATTGCAGCTGAACCTTGAACCCCTTGCTCCTCCCATGAACTTCCTATAAAAGCCTTATCTCAGCACTTCCTCTGCCAGGTTATTGTACTTTCCCTGCCAGTGCCTTGCTGTTGTCGTTCCTGCTTCCATTTGTACCTGCAACCACCCGTGTTTGACCCTTGGCCTGTTCCTGGACTACTCAACTGCCTGATCCCAATCTGCAACCACCTGTGTTTGACCCTCGGCCTGTTCTTTGACTAGTATTCTGCTTGATCCCAACCTGCAGCCACTCGAGATTGATCCCTTGGCTTGTTTACCGACCACGCTGCTGTTTCATCCTTATCTGCTTATCCGCTACTGAACCCCTGCTTGCTCACCTCCTGGTGGGGCGATCCTGAGGACCGCGACCCGGTGCCAACAAGCAGCAAAATCAATCTCCACCATCAGGAGCTCTGGTGAACACCGGTTACCGCACCTTAGGTGAGCCTGTGTCATCTGCCAGAAGTGACTGCCTGTATACCTGTTCTGCAACTGCTATAGCTACTGGCCTCTGAGCCTGACGCCTGATCGTGACAACCAGTTTGTATCAATCAACTGGCCCACTCATACTTCCATGTACTGGTCAATCCCGAACACCAGAGGCGTGTAAGATTTCCGGTGGCCAGATGTCACTTCCAGTTAAGGTGTCTGCCTTTTACAGAATTGGCACAGCCTCAGAAATCTTTTTGAAGATGTGTTGGCAGTGGTGGTACCTTGGGCCAGGTGGCACATGAAGGCGTTTCAATTTGCCTTCTTTATCTTATGAGCTGGGCTGTCTATGGATCAGAAAATCTTTGTGCCTATACAAATTCAACAAGAACTGGAATTTTGGACATCGCCAATGTGCTTCTTTCGGAGGCATGCCTCTCAGCCCAGGAGATAGGATGATTCTGAAGCCAGATGCCAGTCTCTGGGGCTGGGGAGTCCACAATCTGAAGAAACAAGTGCAAGGCCATTGAAATGCGGTGAAGCGTAGACTCCCCAAGTATCTTGAATGGAAGAAAGCCTTTTTCTGGCATAGCAATCCTTTCAAGATCTTTAAGGGAGCCTGAATAAGGTTGACAACAAGACAGTAGTAGCTTACATTGCCTGAAAAGGGTACACCAAAAGTATTTTTCTTGTTGCATCTTGCAAAGAAACTTTTCATAGGGCAAAGAATCACTTACAGTCAGTTAAGGTTGGTCTTCTTGTCAGGGAAGCAAATCAAGTATCAAGTGAATGCTTGCCAGGGAAGCATCAAGTGCCTCATACCAATATTGGCCCTATGATATTTGCAACAGGATACCAATGCAAAGACTCCATCATACAAGAGGCTCACAGTGCCATGGAATTTTATGGGTGTATTTAATAATTGTTCTTCTGCATCACAAGCAGAGATTTTTTTTAATCACTGGATTACTGATTAACTAGTAGCCGACCGCGCACCGTCATTATACGGCGGCAGGTCGGCTCTCCTGGGCGAGAGCCCGTAGCTATACGTCCTATCGTATAGCCGCCACTAGGGGGCGCGTGCGCGCCGCCGGAGGCGCGCGCTCCCCGCTCGCCCCCGACTCCCGTGCGTGTGCCCGGCGGGCGCGATCGCCGCCGGGCACACGCGATCGCTCGGTACAGAGCGGGGAACGGGAGCTGTGTGTGTAAACACACAGCTCTCGTTCCTGTCAGCAGGGGAAATGCTGATTTTCTGTTCATACAATGTATGAACAGAAAATCAGTGTTTCCCCTAGTGAGGCCCCCCCCCCCCCCCCACAGTAAGAACACACCCAGGCATACTTAACCCCTTCCCCGCCCCCTAGTGTTAACCCCTTCACTGCCAGTGGCATTTTTATAGTAATCTAATGCATTTTTATAGCACTGATCGCTATAAAAATGCCAATGGTCCCAAAAATGTGTCAAAAATGTCCGAAGTGTCCGCCATAATGTCGCAATACCGAAAAAAAAATCGCTGATCGCCGCCATTACTAGTAAAAAAAATATTAATAAAAATGCCATAAAAATACCCCCTATTTTGTAAACGCTATAACTTTTGCGCAAACCAATCAATAAACGCTTATTGCGATTTTTTTTACGAAAAATATGTAGAAGAATACGTATCGGCCTAAACTGAGGAAAAAAAATGTTTTTTTATATATTTTTGGGGGATATTTATTACAGCAAAAAGTAAAAAATATTCATTTTTTTCAAAATTGTCGCTCTATTTTTGTTTATAGCGCAAAAAATAAAAAACGCAGAGGTGATCAAATACCACCAAAAGAAAGCTCTATTTGTGGGAAAAAAAGGACGCCAATTTTGTTTGGGAGCCACGTCGCACGACCGCGCAATTGTCTGTTAAAGCGACGCAGTCCCGAATCGCAAAAAGTACTCTGGTCTTTAGGCAGCAATATGTTCCGGGGGGTAAGTGGTTAAAAGGCAGTAGGTGTACTGCGCCCAGCCTGGCTGAAATGCTATGCATAAATATATTTTTATAAATTCTTAAAGTATATGTAAACTTGCACCTTGTAAAAACAACTTATTCCGTTTAAAATATAAATAAAAGGCCGCACATGTAAAAACCATTATAAATAGTCCCCCCCCCCTTTTATAAGTGATCACATACCTCCTGTTTCCAGCTGCATAAGGAGCTCAGAGAGCTAGGGGATGAGAAACAACAGCATGCTAGTCTTCCCTGTGAAAGGCTGTGCAGTGTTTATTTATTATCGGAACATATAGCCCAATTTAATTTACAAAGTGCTTTACAGATACAATATATTGTACATTCACATCAGTTCCTGCCCTCAAGGAGCTTACAAGCCAAGGTCCCTAACTTACATTCATACTAGGGCCAACGTAGACAGGAGCTATGTAACCTTCCAATATGTCTTTGTAGTGTGGCTGGAAACTGCAATACCCAGAAGAAACACACGTAGGCACAGGGAGAACATGCAAACCACGTGCAGGTAGTTCTGTGATTGGGATTTGAACTGGCAACTAAAGTGCTGCTAGGTACAGGTGCTTACCACTTAACCACTGTGCTGCCCACATTTAATGCTTACATTTGTATACCTCTGAATGGACAAGAGAGAGGAGGGGTGGATAAACTGCAACTCTCTGTATGAGACCCACAGCACTCATACCTGTAAAACTTTCTGGCATACACGAATGTTTAAATTTAATGTGAAGAATGCTTCTGTTTATACTCCATTACAACTTACCAGTGGTAACTTTTTTCACAACTAGGTATTTATAAAGATATGTTTGTGTCTCCATGACAGACTGTGATGCTTGGCCAAATTCACACAGAGACCGAGATGCAGTTTAACCTCTTTTCTGGGGTAGTTTTAACTATAATTCAAAGTTCCAGGGCCAGGACCCCAACAAACTCATAAGAGGTAGTTAATCTAGGCCCTGTTGGAAGCATCTCACCCCTTTTTTAGTAGTTGATTCATCCTGCACGCCCTGTAGCTTCGCTCCTCCGCAACTTCCTTCCCATGTGGGGGCGGGTGGGGGGATCAAAAGGCAGACCAAACCCCAAGGCCTCATCTAAGCTCTAAAATCCATAACTTGGCTCTCTCCATCTCTCCTCTGGAGTTCCATGTAGGTGCTTTCAGGACACCCTGTTCTCCCCTAGCTTGGAGAGAACTGGGTGTCCTGGACACCTGGAGAGAATTATCTAAATAAAGATATTTATTTATTTAGATATGTTTATGTAGCACCCAGATGTTTAGGCATAGTTGATATCAAATTTAGTTGCCAGGCAATAGTTGCTTTGGCCAATTGTCAGGAGATCAATTGATTCCTCTCTGACTCTGGACTTGTTGCACCCTTTCTCTTCTGTCACTTGGTGGCTCTATGCTAGTAACATTAGATACGACAGGGGCTTTGCAGGCTCAGACATTAATGGGTGGAGTGTCTCAGCCAATGGGCAGGGATCTCTTTGGCCCCTTGGCCTGCTGGGAGAGCATATTTGTTTGGGTGGAGTCAGGTGATGGGGGTTCTGTGCCCCATGGATGGCTATCTGGGTGGCTGTGTGTTATACTGCCCTGGGCTGCTAGGTCGGAAGCCTGAGGCCTATCCCGGGAACATCTAGCTGCTAGGCTGTCTGAGGTCTATCCAGAAGCAGGAGAGCAGCGTATGGTTGGGACTGCTGGCTTACATGAATGAGTTGGGTTCCTTGGATTGTAAGCTCCTTGAGGGCAAGGACTGATGTGAATGTATAATATATATATATATATATATATATATATATATATATATATATATATATACACATATATACATACACATATATACATACACACACACACACACACAGTATGTAAAATGCTGCGTAAATTGACGGCACTATATAAGTACCTGTAATAAATAAATATACAGAAAATAAACCTGCCCACCCACCTTACCTTGGCACATGTTTATTTCTAAAGATTGCTAAATCTGACTAGGTGTTCCTCGTTTTAAATTTTCCACAAAAAGTTCTTTACCACTTCCTGCCGGCCTATAGAAAAATGACGGCCGGGCGGTGGTTCTGTTATCCTGCTTGGGCATCATACAGTCCTGATCAAAAGTTTAAGACCACTTGAAAAGTGGCAAAAAATCATATTTTACATTGTTGGATCTTAACAAGGTTCCAAGTAGAGCTTCAACATGCAACAAGAAGAAATGAGAGTGAGACAAAACATTTTTTGAGCATTCAATTAATTGAAAACAACGATTAAACTGAAACAGGCTGTTTTTCAGCTGATCAAAAGTTTAGGACCACATGCCTCTAAAAGGCCAAATCTGTGCAAAGATGTGGATTCATTGTCATTTTCTGTCAGGTAGTCACACGTTGTGATGGCAAAGGCAAAAAAACTCTCCCTTTTTGAACGTGGTCGGGTTGCTAAACTGCATAAGCAGGGTCTCTCATCAAGACACTGGAGGATCCTCGACCCAAATTAAGGCCCTTACTGGTGCTGACTGCAGCCCCATAACCATCAGACGGCATCTGAGACTGAAGGGCTTCAAAAACAAAAACATCTTCAAAAACCTTGTCTCCTAGAACGCCACAGAACTGCTCGTTTGGACTTTGCAAGAGAGCACCAAACATGGGACATTCAAAGGTGGAAGAAAGTTTTATTCTCTGATGAGAAAAAATGTAACCTTGATGGTCCTGATGGTTTCCAACGTTACTGGCATGACAAGCAGATCCCACCTGAGATGTTTTCTACGCGCCACAGTGGAGGGGGCGCCATAATGGTCTGGGGTGCTTTTTCCTTCAGTGGAACAATGGAGCTTCAGGAAGTGCAGGGCTATGTCCAGATGTTGCAGAGAGCATTCCTCATGACTGAGGGCCCTCGTCTGTGTGGTAACGACTGGGTTTTTCAACAGGACAACGCTACAGTACACAATGCCCGCAGGACAAGGGACTTCTTCCAGGAGAATAACATCACTCTTTTGGCCCATTCTGCGTGTTCCTCTGATCTAAATCCAATTGAGAACCTTTGGGGATGGATGGCAAGGGAAGTTTACAAAAATGGACAACAGTTCCAGACAGTAGATGGCCTTCGTGCGGCTGTCTTCACCACTTGGAGAAATGTTCCCACTCACCTCATGGAAACGCTTGCATCAAGCATGCCGAAACAAATTTTTGAAGTGATCAATCAACAATAACGGTGGAGCTACTCATTACTGAGTTCATGTTTGGAAGTTGGATTTCTGTTTTGGGGGGGGGGGGGGTTCGTTTTTTTTTGGAGGTGTGGTCCTAAACTTTTGATCAGCTGAAAAACTGCCGGTTTCAGTTTATTTGTTGTTTATATTAAATTGAATGCTCAAAAAATGTTTTGTCTCACTCTCATTTCTTCTTGTTGCATGTTGAAGCTCTACTTGGAACTTCGTTAAGATCCAACAATGTAAAATTTTTCAAGTGGTCTTAAACTTTTGATCAGGACTGTATGATAACTGCCATGTGGGTGCACCGCGTGACGATTGGTGGTGCAGCGTGTCAGTCTGACACACCGCTACCAATCTTGGTAAAGAGCTTCAGACGGAGGCTCTCTACCACATGATCAGCCGTGTCCAATCACGGCTGATCACAGTGTAAACAGGAAGAGTCGTTTCTCTGCTTTTCCTCACTTGCGTCTGACAGACGCGAGTGGAGGAGAGCCGATCGGTGGCTCTCCTGAAAGGGGGGGGGGTCTGCACTGATTGTTTATCAGCGCAGCCCCCTGTGGATGCCCACACTGGACCACCAGAAATGCCAGTCAGTGCCCACTACTAATGCCTGCCAGATCTCTCCTAATCAGTAATGCCCAGCAGTGCCATCCATCAGTGGCACTGGTTAGTGTCCATCAGTGCCACCTTATCAGTGCCCATCCATGCCCACCTATCAGTGCCCATCCGTGTCACCCATCAGTGCAGCCTTTCAGTGCCACCTATGAGTGCCCATCAGTGTCACCTATAAATGCCCATCAGTGCTGCATACCAGTGCCACCTATCAGTGCCTATCAGTGCCACCTATGAGTGCCCATCAGTGCAGCCTATCAGTGCCGCTTTATCAGTGCCCATTAGTGCAGCCTCATCAGTGCCCATCAGTGAAGGAGAAAACATACTTATTACTAAAATTTGGTAATTTTGAAACAGAAAAAAAACGAATAAAAAACTTTTTTTTATTCTGTATTTTTGTATTTGTTGCGCAAAAAATAACACCAGAGGTGATCAAATATTACCAAAAGAAAGCTCTATTTGTAGGAACAAAATGATAAAAAAAATTGTTCAGGTACAGTGTAGCATGACCGCGCAATTGTCATTCAAAACGTGAAAATTGTCCTGGGCAGGAAGAGGTGAAAGTGCCTGGTATTGAAGTGGTTACAGGGCCGGTGCAACCACTAGGCAAACTAGGCAGCCACCTAGGGCGCACTGTTGCCTAGGGGTGCCCGGCCACTGGTGTTCCTACTCTTTTCTCTCTGAAACAACCAACTAAGTCTCAGCATCAGCAGGCCGCTCCATTTGTACATAGTGTCAGAGGCGCACTGGCGGCGGAGGGCTGTGTCTGTGTCCCAACTCCCGAATTAATGGAAGCAAGCAAACATTTATTGATGGACACTAGAAGGCTGCATTGATGGGCGCTGGTGAGGCTGAATTGATGGGCGCTGGTGAGGCTGCATTTGATGGGCGCTGGTGAGGCTGCATTTGATGGGCTTCATTTAAAAGAGCCAATGGAGGTGCAGCAAAATGAGGTTTCGCCTAGGGTGTCAAAAATCCTTGCACCAGCCCTGAGTGGTTAAAAAGCAAAGTGTGCGTTTAGTCATAATTTATTAATGAGCTGTATACCATAAGGGCTTTATGCTATAAGCATTTAGCATGAACTTAATATAATTAAAAATAATAAAATATTATTTGGGCGACTCATTGAGCATTAATCATGCACTTCATTTCAGCATTCACAGCATCTGATGAAATGTTTGTACTGCACTGATCCACAGCTGCTGCTTTTGGGACCTACAGATGGATGTTTTTGGATGAAAATTATTTTGGCAGGAACATTAGAGGACAATTTTATTTTTTTATTTTTTGTATATACTTATTTAAATATATTAGGAGGCTTGCTGTTTGCACTGTTTTAAAATTATCACCCAAACCATTTTACTATTATTTAAAAGTAAAATATAAATATGAAAACTTCATATATAAGCCAAAATGTTGCATGATTAGTCTAAATCAGGGGTAGACAACCAGTAGCCTTCCAGCTGTTGTGGAACTACATTTTCCATGAGGAATTGCAAGGCTGGCAGTTACAATTACTCCCAGAGGCATGATGGGACTTGTAGTTGTGCAACAGCTGGAGGGCTCCAGGTTGCCTACCCCTGGTCTAAACTAATAACATTTTGACATCTTAATTTTCTTATCTGGAGATCTATTAGAAAGACACCCAGGGTCAGCCTGTCCAATGTTAATTTTTCAAGTATGGATCCTGGTGGGTTAAATCACCTACTGACTTCCCAGGACTTTCAAGGAGTCCAGTGAACAAATATGCTTCCCACTGCACTGAACCCCTCCCTCCTCGCCAACCATGGACTCTTCCTGCAAGTATTGCAACAACAGCAAGGGTAATCTAATTGCTGATGCTCATAAAGGCTAACTGCACTTATAAAGCATATGCTTTAACTAGCCTTGCCAATGCATGCTGGAAAAAGAGCAAATGCCACTGCTTACCATTCTGAGCAGGACTGATGTATTTTACCCGCAGCAACCCTGGTCTGTTTCCATCTATACTAGCTATGTATAAAGCATCTATCATTTGGTCATGGAAGATGGGTTTCTAATTAATATTGATGAAGAGCCCGTACCCTGTAGATCAAATGCATATGTTTAACATAATGTAAGCAATACTATGTTATTCATAAATGTAAGCCCTGCCATTTGATTTGTTTTCAGTATGCTGGATCAATGCAATATTTAAAGTGATATTAAAAGGGATCGTAATGGTTCGTTTTTTATTTTCTAAATAGGTTCCTTTAAGCTAGTGCGTTGTTGGTTCACTTACCTTTTCCTTTGATTTCCCCTCTTTTTTCTTTGTCTGAATTTCTCACTTCCTGTTTCTCCTCAGTAAGCTGTTCTGGCCAACTAACCCCCAGCCAGAATGGCTCGGATGATGGGGGCAAGCTTACTAAGGAGAAACAGGAAGTGAGAAATTCAGACAAAAAAAAAAAAACATTTAGAAGGGAAATCCAAGGAAAAGGTAAGTGAACCAACAATGCACTAGCTTAAAGGAACTAATTTAGAAAATAAAAAATTAACCTTTACAACACCATTAAAGGTTTGTTTTTGAGGGTAGCAAACATACTTACATGCTCTGTGAAGTGGTTTTGCACAGAACAGCCCAGATCCTCCTCTACTTGGGTCCCTTAGCCCCTGCCACCTACAATACAATAATGCAGGGTCCTGGCCCCTCCCTCCTGCCACCTACAATACAATAATGCAATTTTAGGCATCTGCTTACATGTGCTTCTCCTTTCCTTGTTGTTATCAATTGCAACGATAAAAAGAAATTAGGAAATAGTGTTAAAGTTGTTGTTAATATTTATTTATTTCCGTAACTCCATTCTGCATAAAACATTTAATTGTCATTTCATGAGATAATTTATGAGGGCGTGATCAGCGGCAGAATTAGTGGCGGAGCAGTGTAGGAATTGGGTTGGGCAACTGATGGCGAGTAACCCTTAACTGTCAGTAACACAAGCAATGCAAAATTTTGCCCTGCCAGCCTCAGTCACATACTTTGCCAGTTGCCACGCAGAATCACAGACAGTCTCTCACTGACTCAGGATTACCTAGTATGAAAAGCAGAATGCCAGCAGCGGCACAGCAGTCTGAGCAGTGGTGTGAGGACACTCTCTGAGACTGGGCCAGAAGAGAAAGAGGGACATACCTGGACAGGACAGCAGCAGTTCATCCATGGGGGGGGGGGGGGCTACACAGCACTTTACAAGCACTCTGCGCTCCAGGGCCCTGGAAAAGCTCCTCTCCCAAGCCCAAGGTGGGAGTGGCACTGCAAGCCAACGGGAATACATGGTGGGCAGTGGGTAGGACTACATGCACCGCTGGCTCCCACTGTGCTGCCTGGTGATAGATCTGTCAGCCTTCAGTGCTGCCTATCGCTGGTGCCATGTGCGGCTGCAGAGCAGGGACGCCATGCATTTCATTTTGACCCTGGGGGGGTTTGAACACCCCTGACCCCCCTTATCTACGCCCCTGCTATCTCACAATGCAAGTTTGAAAACATTGCACTCAATACATTGCTAATACCTTACCCCACCAGTTGTTGTACTGAGCCACTAAGACCCCATGAACACTGGGCATGGGGCTCTGGTATTTAGCTAACAGTGGAGGGCACCGAGGTCCCATCCAGCCCTGGCATAAGCTGTCAGTAAAACGCTATGAGAGGCTGACATCTGTCACAGTGAACAAGGCTGGATGGTGCACCTAGCAGTATGAATGTTTAGGGCAGTATGCACCCAAGGGACTGGACTGAAAGAAGTTTGCCTTACGAACACTCGTCCCTGGGCACATATTGCCCTAAACGTAAGTACCTCTAGGTGCACTCTCCAGCCCTATCCAGCAGCAGCTGCCAGCCACTCAGAGTTTGATAGGCTGTTGGCAGCATTCTGGATAAGGGAATGGACCCTCAAATTATAGAGTGGTTAATCACAATCATTAACATCTTTTGGCATTCGAGCCATATAGACTCTTTTATGAACTATTTTTTTGTATTATTAAGCACTGCATATTATCTGGATATATGTTTTAATTTGAACAAATTGATGCTTGCTGCGGATCTACTGTTTTATGTACAGTTTGTTTTAGCATGAATATTTTCACTTTTATATTAAGCATTCTGGATGAGACACCTGTAACTTCCACCCACAGCTAAATACCAAATCCGGATTCACAAGGGCTAAGTGACCAGTGTGCATGGGGACTAAAAGTTCATTTTAATGGCTAATCCTAATCTGCAAATCTCTATATTTAATACAATAAAAATATGGAAAAGTGGGGATGTGAAATGTGTGATTTTATTAAAATGTACTTTGGATTGATACAGTTAAAACTCAACAAACGTTTTCACTAAAAAATACACTAAACTTTTCCTTTAACATTGCATATTGAAGTCTACAGTGCAGAAGTCTCCATGGAAAGTCTGCAGCATACACTGCACACATCATGCAGGGAGCAGTATTTCTCCCAGCAGATAATAGCTGGCAGCAAGTACACAGTACAGAGGTTGTGTGCTCCACTTATGAATTGACTCATTGTTTGTCAAGACTTTTTGCATTTTCCCTGGACAGCGTGAATCAGAGTGTAAAACAGCCACCTTGTATGTTCTGCCACTTTGGCTTTCAGCAAAGGAGTTAAAAAAATAACAGTCTAAGAGCACACGCTGAGCCTGTTAGAAAGCTCACAGCTTTATGGTCTTACATCATCCAAATTAGGATTTTATTAATGATTCTTAATATTTGCTGCTGTTCTCATTATATGTGTATTTAATCGCTTATGCCATGCTAATAGGAATGCAATTATATATTTATATATGAAGGAATAAATGTTATTGGCTGAAGTTAAGGCTTATTCAGCTTCTTCTAGTGCTCAGATATTTATCTAATAAGGTACAACTCTAGCCAAAACATTTTTTTAAATAATGTTGAATAGATTGAGGAAGGATTAAAAACTCTGTAACGTTTATATTGCAGTGCCGCATTTGGGAAGATTTTCCCTCACTCCCTATGCTGGCGGCCACTGTCTCTGGGACAAAAAAAATTGTGGAATCTGTCCAATAGGAACAATAATAAAATCTGCAGAGGCCCCAGCAAGGCTACTTACATTTGATAATTACAAAAACAAAACAAAGGCGCCTCTAAGTGCAGAATTTGCCCAAAAAAATAAAACAAGGCTGATCATGGTGGGAGAGAAGGGATGTCCATTGTCAGGTGGTCCCAGTGCTATTCCAATGTGCAGCTGAATGGAAGAGATCCCAGCTGACCAGCAGAGATGAAACACCAAATAGGAATGCCGCACTGCCGGGACCAACGTGGAACGCAGGACCTGGAAGTGATGTGAGCGGAAGGGGACCAGGGCCAGCGTGGCATGCAGGTGCCTGGAAGTGACATCAAAGGGGCGGGACACGTTTCAGAGCGTCTAATGGCTCCTTCATGCCACACTGCAAACAATATCTGGGTAGATTCACCCTCTCTATTTGTCCTGATAACCAACGTCATTGAAACAAAATAAGGGTAAATTGTTAAAAAAAAAAAAATAACCTGATAGAGGTTTTAACCCTCCCCTGCTCTATTCAAAGTTTAAAAACTTCCTATACATACTCTTTAATGTCATGCACACAAGGATACACTATATTACCAAAAGAATTGGGACACCTGCCTTTACACGCACATGAATTTTAATGGCACCCCAGTCTTAGTCCATAGGGTTCAATGTTAAGTTAGCCCACCCTTTGCTCTACCCCCAGATCACCAACACCACCTCCTAAGGTAAAGACATGGATGTTGTCTGACCCGTCCGTGCGCGGGGGGGGGTTCAATCAGAGGCGTACTAAGTGGGGGGCGAGGGGGGCGGGCCGCACCGGGTGCCACACGCTGGGAGGGGTGTCAGGCCGGCGCCCCCCCTCCGACTGGAGCGGAGGCATCAGGCTGGTTTAGGCAGCGCAGCGGCAGGCGCCCCCCTCCGCAACTGAAGCGGAGATAGTGAGGCAGATTTAGGCAGCTGCAGGCACCAACCCCCGCTCCCCTCCGCGACGGAAGCGGAGACAGTGAGGCTGAGCTGGCGCCGCGGGTTGAGGCAGCGGCGCGTGATGACAGAAGTAGGTAGTGGCTCGCTTTGAGGGGGTGTGAGCTGCACCTGAGTGACACCCGTCGGATCCCGCCCTTGCTTCCTTGGTCGTGGCTCTGATCAGTCTCGGCCAGGGCTGGACTCGAGCAGTGTAAAGACGCCTCCCCCTCTTCCTGCATGTCTACACAGGGGGAGGGGACCAGACCAGTCTGTGCATGTCTGTCTGTGCATGTCCCGATCATGAGGTACATTATGGTACTACTGAATGGGGGGAATCTGTCCTTAAGGGGGGGGAATCTGTCCTGACGGGGGGAGCTTGTACTGAAAGGGGGAGGGGGAATCTGTACTGAATGGTGGGGGGATGTGTATTGAATGGGAGGGGGGAGCTGTACTGAATAGGGGGGAAGCTGTACGGAATGGGGGGATCTGTAATGTAGGGGGGTGGGTCTGCACTGAATGGGGGGGTGTCTGCACTGTAGGGGGTCTGTGTAACATGCAGGGGGTCCATAACTGTTAGGGGGGTGTCTGCGTAATATACAGGCGTCCAGAGCTGTGGGGGGGGGCTGTGTAATGTAAAGGGGTGCAGGGTGCTGTGTAATGTAAAGGGGTCCAGAGGTGCAGGGTGCTGTGTAATGTAAAGGGGTCCAGAGGTGTAGGGAGCTGTGTAATGTAAAAGGGTCTAGAGGTGCAGGGTGCTGTGTAATGTAAAAGGGTCCAGAGGTGTAGGGTGCTGTTTAATGTAAAGGGGTCCAGAGGTGCGGGGTGCTGTGTAATGTAAAGGGGTCCAGGGTGCTGTGTAATGTAAAGGGGCCCAGGGGTGCAGGGTGCTGTGTAATGTAAAGGGGTCCAGAGGTGCAAGGTACTGTGTAATGTAAAGGGGTCCAGAGGTGTAGGGAGCTGTGTAATGTAAAAGGGTCTAGAGGTGCAGGGTGCTGTGTAATGTAAAAGGGTCCAGAGGTGTAGGGTGCTGTGTAATGTAAAATGGTCCAGAGGTGTAGGGTGCTGTGTAATGTAAAAGGGTCTAGAGGTGTAGGGTGCTGTGTAATGTAAAAGGGTCTAGAGGTGTAGGGTGCTGTGTAATGTAAAAGGGTCTAGAGGTGTAGGGTGCTGTGTAATGTAAAAGGGTCCAGAGGTATAGGGTGCTGTGTAATGTAAAAGGGTCCAGAGGTGTAGGGTGCTGTTTAATGTAAAAGGGTCTAGAGGTGCGGGGTGCTGTGTAATGTTAATGTAAAGGGGTCCAGAGGTGCAGTTGTGGAGAGGGGTACACAGTAGTGACAAAGAGATATTTAAGGATGCAGAGGTGTGCAGGGGACACATTGGGACATTACATTATTACATTTTAAGGTGGGGGGGTGCCAGATTTAGGATCCGCCCCGGGTGCCAAATGCTCTAGGTACGCCCCTGGGTTCAATATTGGCCCACCCTTTGCAGCTATAATAGCTTCAACTCTTCTGGGAAGGCTGTACACAAGGCATGAATGAGCGCGTTTGGGGTGGAGGAACTTGACTGGCCTGAGTCCTGACCTCAACCGGATAGATTACCTTTGGGATGAATTAGAGTGGAGATTGCGAGCCAGGCCTTCTCGTCCACATCAGTGCCTGACCTCACAAATGCGCTCCTGGAAGAATGGCCAAACATTCCCCTAAATGACACACTCCTAAATGTTGTGGACAGCCTTCCCCAGAGAGTTGAAGCAGTTGTAGCTGCAAAGGGTGGACTATGGACTAAGACTGGGATGCCATTAACGTTCATGTGCATGTAAAGGAAGGCGTCCCAATACTTCTGGTAATATAAATCATGTTTTGGTTGTTTAGCAATGTACAGCTCTTCTGGCAATATATTAAACTATAACAAAAGGACAAAATAAAAAGTTACATATATTACTGAGTCTGTCAGTAGGATTAATGTAGAAGTTTTTGTTTCTCAGTCCTACCTTTAACATAGTTTTTTTACATGTTGATCCACCCAATTAGTCTGTTAGGTTTATTTATTTATTTATTTTTGAAGCACATGATTAGAGCCTGAGGCTCTAATTGACTTCAAAAAAGGGTGGGCTCGGGGGGCAGAGCACTGCGCCCTGAGCCCACCCAGTTGTGTGACAATAGCGAATTAGTATTCTATTGTGTTCCTGATTCTCCTCCCGGCCAATCAAGAAGCGGGTACCGAGACCTGATTGGCCAGGGAGTCTTAGGACTTAGGTCTCCCTATTTGGGTCAGGTCTCGGGACACACTTCCTATTCAGCAAGGAGAACCACAGGCCCGATGTCACGGCAAGCTGCAGCAGGTGGAGGGGCAGCTTCCAGGAGCTCTACCCCCAGATCACCAACACCACCTCTTAAGGTAAAGACATGGATGGCGTTTGACCCGTCCGTGCGGGGGGGGGGGCTAGTGTGAGCGAGGGGGCCAGGGGCAGCTTCCTGTAAAGCATGAACACCAATCCATGCCCATTCAAGCCCACCAATCCATTTCCACTGTAAAAGCACCTCCCCACTACACTGAAACATTAGATATGCACGCATTTAACTCTTTGATCGACCCTGATTTCAATCCATTCCCTAACAGTGTCATTAGTACGGTGACAGTGCATCTTTTCTTCCGATGTTCACTCGACGCTCCCTCCTGCTGTAATGCCGGGTGTGTGGTGCGCGATGATTTATATAGGCCTCTTATGACGTCAAAGTCAAAGCATGCTCTGGGTGGTGATGACATAATTACCCTGCCCCCTTATATCGTCACCACCCGAAGCATGCTGGGACTGTGACGTCATAAGAGGCCTATATAAATCATCGCGCACGGCACACCCGGCATTACAGCGGGAGGGAGCGTTGAGTCAACATCATAAGAAAAGAAGAGGGAAGAAGGCGACGAGGAAGACCGGGCTGGCCGCCGCTAGTAAAAGAGCTTTAAAGAAGATAGCGGCAGCCAGCCCCGAAGAAGGCACCGGAAAGCAGGAGAAGAACCGGGGAGCGCGAGGAGCCAAAGAAGAGAGCAGAGAAGACGAAAAAGGACCCCAGAATTTAGAAGAAGACCCCCGGAGAGCAGGGAAGTCGGAAGAAGACCCCCGGAGCTGACAAATAAATGATTTTAAAACCCTGTGTAGTGTGTTTATTTTTTTGACACTTTTCTTCCAGGTGAATGGGTAGGGGTATGATGTACCCCATACTCATTCACATAGGGTGGGGGGCCAGTATCTGGGGGCCCCCTTGTTAAAGGGGGCTCCCAGATTCCAATAAGTCCCCCGCCCGCAGACCCCGACAACCAACGGCCAGGGTTGTCGGGAAGAGGCCCTGTCCTCATCAACATGGGGACAGGTGCTTTCGGGTGGAGGGGCCGCAGGGTTAGTGGCACATTTACCTCATGGCTCTCCAAATTCCTAGGGGTGTATAGTGCATATAGCAGTAGTAAAGGAATGTCCACAACAGGTGTCTTTTGCTGTGCTCTTTATTACCCAGCCGGGTAAAAACAATAAACTGGTGATGAAAGGATAGAGTTGAAGGAAGAAGGAGATCAGCAGATTCAGGCGTAGTATGTGGAAACAGTCCTGCTCCCATATGTAACACTTTCTGCGCCAATCCTACCTGAGTGGGCTTAGCGCACCAGGACAGGCCTCTCTCACTGACCTGGCAGCCGGAAGTATCACTCGGACCTTTTCTTGAGGAAAAGTCTCTGCCACAGACCCTCCTGGAATGGACTCAGGAAGAGACCTCTGCCACAGGCCCTCACTGATTACAATTACGGAGACAAACCTCCTTGAAGAATTGCGCCTGGATCTCCTTCAAATAGTCGCCCAGGTACTGACTGACAGGGGATCAATCCTTTAGTGTCCGACTACCTAGATCCCCGGTGGTTTGTCGTAAACCTGCACAAGTAACTTGGTTTGAGAGTGTTTTGCAAGACAAGCAAAATGTTTTAATAAATTTTGCCTTGATATACAAGCGATGTCTTTAAATAAGAGTAGCGCCATGTCACAACTGAATATAAAATAGAAGAGAGGAGCCTCCAAGTGTAGCAATATGGTTACATTTAATGAAGGTACAACATTTAGCAACTTATTGCTACACTTAGAGGTGCCGCTCTTCTCTTTTATACCCTGTAAAAAAAATGCTTTGATATACAAGTGCTTTGGATTACAAGCATGTTTATGGAACAAATTATGCTCGCAAACCAAGGTTTTACTGTATTTATTTGGGGAAAGCAAAGCAGTATGCAGGCAGTTCATCTGTAAAAACGTATTGTGGAAGGATCTGTCTGGCTGCACATCAATACAAATAACCTTAAAGTTGTTGTAGGTGTCCTTAAAGCGGTCCTCCACCCTAAAGTGGAGTCCCGCTGATCGGAACCCTCCCCCCCTCCGGTGTCACATTTGACACCTTTCAGGGGGGAGGGGGGTGCAGACACCTGTCTAAAGACAGGTATTTGCACCCACTTCCGGCCACACGATACGGGCGAAAGACGGGCATTCCGTCACATCCCGTCTGTCGCCCGTTGTGTGCTGGGAACACTCGGCTCCCAGCACACAGCGTGTGAGCCAATCGGCGGGCGCAGCGCGACTCGCGCATGCGCCGTAGGGAACCGGGCAGTGAAGCCGCAGCGCTTCACTTCCTGGTTCCCTCAGCGTGGATGGCGGGGGGAGCAGCAGAGTGACGAGCGATCGCTCGTGCTCTGCTGCGATCGGCGCTGGACTCCAGGACAGGTAAGTGTCCTAATATTAAAAGTCAGCAGCTGCAGTATTTGTAGCTGCTGACTTTTAATATTTTGTTCCCATGGCACATCCGCTTTAATGAATGGCTAGGTTGCACTTTAACAAAGATAGATTCAGTCTACAGAACAGATGTTTCCATTGAATGCTGTCAGCAGTGGGAGTGCCAAAGACATTAAAACATATATAAAACATCAATTCCCGCAATTATTTGCATTCATTTATCTAAAAAGTGCCCCCAGAAACATTTTCATGCAGAATGTCCCTTGTAAATGATGTTTTCTCCAGCCAGGACAAGAAACAAATACATATTATCAAGCTATGAGTTGAAAAAAAAATGGTTTGCTTTCTGTTGTCTGCTTTTCCAAACAGCTACTAATGATATGAAATTGTGTTGGATTATTTTACAATGTAAAAACTTCCAACAAAATAATTTCTGTCAGGGTCTCTGAACTCTCACCATTGACTTCTCCCACCTGGTAATGTTTTCAGGATTTCCTGATTCATATACAGCTGAACTCATCTATTTGAGAGACTCTATACTCCATCACGTCCTGTAGTGGAACATTGTAAAGGAACAGTATACTTGTGTTAACTTTTTCCATTATAAATGCTTACACAGCTGAAATAAACTATGTACACTTCACACATTACAAATTGCCTAGATTAGCTAGACAGTCCATGAAAATACATTAAATATAAATTCATATTTTTAAACTTAAATTTTAGCTTTGCAAAATGTTCTACTTTAAAAACATCTCAGATAACATTACTGAATAAATAAATAATAAATTGTCCGTTATTTTTATTTTCTGTGATTTTACAGATTTTGTGATTACAGTATACTTCTTATAAAAGGAGAATACTCCAGGAACATATTTCCATATATATTTGGGTACTTGGAAATAAAAACTCTCAGTTGCTCATCCCTAGATGTTGCCCTTCACCGCTGGATCAAAGCAAAAAAATAAAAAAAAATACTTTTTGGCTTTCAGGTCATTGATTGTTGCCTGTGGAGAATAGTGCTGAAAGCAACACAAATGCAGCAGAAATTTAACTACTGTGTGGAATACATATCAGATGTTTCCCAAATGTCTGGATGAATGAGGCAAATTATATTAATAAAAACAATGTATAGCCACAGAGTAGACACTAGTGTACTACTCTAGTTTACTTCTCCAATATTATTATTAGTAAACTCTAGGTAGGCAAATAAATACACAGTGTGTATGTGAATATATATATATATATATATATATATATATATATATATATATATATATATATATATATATATATATATATATATATATATGTATATATGTGTGTGTGTGTGTGTGTGTGTGTGTGTGAATATAATATATATATATATATATATATATTATATTATTATATATACACACACACATACACATACACCAATAAATTAAATTGTTTCACTAGTAACCTCTTGTAACCCCCTATACAGCAGTCCTTAGACTGGAAGAGATTGGGAAATGCACCAAGCCAATAAGGCTGTACTGCGTGCACATACAGTGCCTTGAAAAAGTATTGATACCTCTTGAAATTTTCCAAATTTTGTCAGGTTACAACCAAAAACGTAAAAAGGAAAATTTATATGAAATACTTACCGTAATTTTCCTTTCCTGATGGACTCCATGGCAGCCTACGTGTGGGTTAATCCCGCCTCTCATACCTCATAGGACCCTACTCCCATAAAGCTTTGCTTCTTCCAATAGACTGTGTTCCATAATTTAGCCTACTCCAGCAAAGGGGAGGGAACTCCTGCTGCCATGGAGTCCATCAGGAAAGGAAAATTACGGTAAGTATTTCATATAAATTTTCCTTTTTCCTGACAGACTCCATGGCAGCCTACGTGTGGGAAATAACTAGCCATACACACCCGGGTGGGCAAATTGCTGGTTAAAGAAAAAGTTTTAATTGACATTGTCAACAGATAAAACATGCAAACCAAAATTAACCGACGATAAGGAAGCCGGTTCTACGCAGTAGTGCGTCATAAATGTATTCAGTGATGACCAAGAGGCCGCTCTGCAGATTACTTCCGGAGAGACGTGTCGGGCAGCCGCCCACGACGTAGCCATGCCCCGAGTAGAATGGGCGGTTACCGCTTCCGGTGGAGCCAAACCCTTCGCTTTATAAGCCCCTTGAATTGCCTGTACAATCCATGCTGCAATAGATCTAGGGGAAGCATGCATTCCCTTGTTCTTTCCGTGAAAGGAAATAAATAGATGATCGGATTGCCGAAAAGATGCCGTAGCTTCCAGATACTGTTTTAATACATTCCCAACATCCAAAGGATGAATTTCAGAGTCCTCAGAGGAACGAAAGATGGGAAGGACGATCTCTTGGTTCTCATGGAAGACTGATGTAACTTTAGGTTTGTGACCTAGCATAGGAATCAGGACTACACGGTCCGGGAAGAACGTAAGAAAAGGTTCCTTACATCCCAATGAGCCAATTTCTGAAAACCTTTTAGCTGAAGTCATGGCCACTAGAAAGACCGTCTTGAGAGAAAGGTCTTTGATTGGTTGTTGGTCTGAATTCTGTATGTTTGAGAAAAAATCCAGAACTAGCGGAAGGTCCCATTTGGAGAATCTTGGTTTTCTTAGAGGTCTCAGTCGGATAGCTCCTCTGAAAAACTGTCTGACGAGAGTGTGAGTGGCCCAGGATATCCCGGTGAATGCGGAGATAGCCGAGACTTGGACTCTTAGTGAGCTTACAGATAGAGGTAGCTCAAGACCCGTCTGAAGAAAACCCAGAATGTCCTGAATTCTGGAATTATTAGGAGAACCGTCCATAGAAGTGGTATAGTCAGAGAATTTTGACCATATCCTTTGGTAGATTCTGTTAGTACTTGGTCTCCTAGCGTTCAATAGGGTGGAGATGGCTCCGCTTGGACAACCCAACGCTTCCAACCTTCCCCTTTCAAGAACCAGGCCATCAGATGTAGATGGGTTGGACATGGATGAGGAGTTGATCCTTGTAGCAGGAGATCTGATCTGGATGGAAGAGGAACTGGATCCCGGAAGCTCAGCTGAAACAGCAATGGGAACCACGGCCTGTTGGGCCAGTATGGGACTATTGCCACTATCTCGACTTCCTCCCACCTGAGTCTCGATAGAAACTTGAGGATGACTGGAATTGGAGGGAAGGCATAGGCTCTGCGAAACCTCCACTGATCCGTTAGAGCATCCACCCGAAGGCCTGGGGACAGCGACATCTGGTGTAGTACTTCTCCAGCTTGAAATTGCATGGGGATGCAAACAGATCCACTTCTGGTGAAAAATCCAGTGACAGGATCCAACTGAAAATCTCGTTGTGGAGAGACCACTCGTTGTTGTCGAGGGATGTCCTTGACAGAAAATCCGCCTGTAGATTCTGAGATCCGGGGAGATATACCGCTGTCAAATCCTTCAAGTGTGTCTGCGCCCAAGACATAATTGGATTCACCTCCTTCAGTAGAGACAGACTGCGAGTACCACCCTGTCTCTTGATGTACGAGACTGCTGACGTATTGTCCATCCTTAGGAGGACTGAAGACCCCTTTATCAGGTGAAGAAAAGCTTGTAGTGAACAGAAGGCTACGCGAAGTTCCAGCACATTGGACACGATTTTCTGGGACGGAAAGTCCCACTTCCCTTGGGCTACTTCCTTCAGGCAGAGAGCCCCCCAACCTGTGTTGCTGGCATCTGACGTGATCGTGATCCAAGATACAGGAGCTAGGGAATGGCAATTGAGGAGATTTTTCCTTAGTAGCCACCAGGAAAGACTTTCCCGCATGTGTGACGTTATCCGGATCAATTGGTCTTGTGATCTCGGGTCCCACTGTTGAAGAAACCCCTTCTGGAAGGGCCGCATCTTCCACTGTGCCCATCTCACCATCGGAGTTGTGGAGACCATGGTGCCTATAATGTTGAGGCATTGTGAGGCTTTCAGGAAAGGAGACTCTAGAGCGCAACGGATCCTGTCGCGAACAACTGGGATTTTCTCCAGGGGCAAAGAGATGGTACTTAGAGATGTATTGAATTGGGCCCCGAGAAATATCAGTGATTGTGTTGGTACTAGGTGACTCTTCTCCTTGTTCAGTAGCCAGCCAAACTCGGTCAGAATCGATATGACCAGATCCCGATGCATCAATATTTGCTCCTTGTTTTGCGATAGCAGTAGTAGGTTGTCTAGGTAGTGGTGTAGACGAACGCCTCTGGTTCTGATCAGGGCTACAACAGCTAGTAAGAGTTTTGAGAATACCCGTGGTGATGTTGTGAGTCCAAACGGGAGACAAACGAATTGGAGGTGAATATTGCCTACTGCGAACCGCAGATACTTCTGAAATTCCATTGCTATGGGCACATGAAAGTAAGCATCTTTCAGATCTATGGCCACAAGCCAGTCGCCTGGTTGAACTGCTTGACGGATCGTGAGCAGCGATTCCATTTTGAACTTCTCTTTTTTGATAAAGGTGTTCAGATGTGTCAGGTCTATCACTGGTCTCCAGGAACCTGACTTTTTTTGGACCAGGAAAAGGGGTGAATACATCCCCTGGAACCTCTCGGCCGTTGGGACATGTATAGCGGCACCAGAGAGCTTGTGTATGACAGGAGGACTTGTCTTTTTTCTTCTGAGCATGGAATTGTTGTGTGAATGACTTGAAGAATAGGGGGTTCTGTAAAAATCCAGGAATGGCCTGTAGATATCGTTTTTACTGTCCAGAAATCTTTTATTGAGGCTGCCCAGACATGCTTGAACTGGAAGAGACGAGCCCGACTCTTTCTGTCTGGGCCGGCTCTATATCAAAAGGACTTAGGAGCCTCACGTCCACTAGAAGAAGGGCTTTTTGCCGGCTTCTGACCAGAGGGTTGGTTTCTTCTCCAATTCCTCCTGAAATCACGTGCAGGTCTGTACCGACGGGCCTCCCTTGCCCGATCTTGATCTTGCCTGGGAAAGAATTTTTTCTGTCCATACGGATGACGATCCTGGGGAAGGAACCCTGACTTACCCCCTGTGGCTCGGGTGATGGCATCATCTAGTTTGTTCCCAAACAGGGAAGAACCCAAAAAGGGTATCTTGCACCATGCCTGTTTAGAGGCAGGGTCAGCCACCCAAGGGCGTAGCCACAGGGCACGCTTGGCTGTGACAGAGGAAAGCATGACCCGAGACACTAGACGTATAAGGTCAAGGGAAGCCTCCCCTAAGAAGACTGAAGCCATCTTTAGTTCTTGGACTGGGATGCTTCCAGATATGTCTTCAGAGACACAAGATAACACAGAGTCCATTTCACCTGTCCAGGCCTCCATTGCTTTTGACAGGGCTGCCAGCGCTAAGGCTGGTTTACAGGCCATGCCCGCTGTAATATAAATTCGTTTTAAGTCAGTGTCTATTTTCCTCTCCAGACCATCTTTAAAGGAAACGGTGTCTTCCAAAGGGAGAGTAACGTGTTTCACCAGTCTCATCAAGGCCGCATCGACTAGAGGAGCTGACTCTAAATGTCTCACCTCTTCACTTTTGAATGGGTATAACTTCGCTATCTTGGATAGTAAAGAATTTTTCTTGTCTGAACCAGACCATTCCTCCATAATTACATCTCCTAGCTCACCAAGGAGGGGAAAGTTTGGGCGGTCTTTCTTAAGCTGGCTAAAGAACTTCCTTTGCTTGGAAGGTGCTTCTACTGGATCCTCCCATTTTAAAGCGTCCTTGACTGCTTTCACCAATGTTGGGACCAGGGAAAAATCAAAACCAGCAGCATAATGGACATTTTCCATTTCACTTTCTGAGGAAACACTTGGAGAGCGGTTGACTCTAGAGGGCCCCGCAACTTCAGGATCATCCTGTACCAGGACTGGGGATGGTTCAACAGGAGGAACAACCGCTTGGGCGGAAGTAGAGATGTTCAAGGATTCTTGGACCACTCTTCTGACCAGGGCTTCAACCTGCTGGTCCTCACCCCCTCTTTCCCTTACAGCACGGGAATAACATGGCTCACAGAGGGATTTTCCTTCTGGGACCTGAGCTCTACATCCCCAACAGGAATTCCTTTCAGAATGACTGGAGTGGCGGTGAGAGTGGTGACCAGACGAGGATCTAGAACCTTCACTATAATGCTTAGATGAAGATCTAGAGCTTCTAGAACTTGAATGATGTTTTTGTGGTTGAACTTCAATAATATCTTCACGTGCTATTATTTGAGAAGTAGACCTGGAGGGACTGGAAACAAAAGAGACAAAATACAATTATTTTTTTTTTTTTTTTTTTTAACCAAAACCCATAGAAAAACAGGCAGAGGGAATAAATTCCATCCTACCTGCAGCGTAAGGTTTGGCCACAGGGGGGCGGTGACACATCCATAGCGGTGAGGGAACAGTACTATAAAAGAAACCAACAGGAACCGTGCATCAGGCAAAAGGACCCATAATCACAGTGCTTACATAAGGCATAATAAGAGCAGCCTCCTACCTTGATCCACAGCCAAGAGAGATCACACCTAGACCGTCAGGGATGTGCCACCATATAGCTGTGTTTGACAGCTATTTAAACTTGCCGCCCTGTTGATGACGTCACCGCGCACCGGCGTGCGCATGCGCGGTGAACCTGCGTCACCTCGTCGGCCATGCGCGATCGCGGCTGGCTAGACCAAGGAGCTCACACGCAGCCAAGCCTCGTTCCCAGAACGAGGCGTGCGCAGACCACTAGCAAGCGGCGAAGCTGGAACGCACTGCGCTCCAGCGGCCATACCTGGAAGGGAAAAGACAGACTACACACAAAAACTGGCTGCCATGATAGGTAAGAGGATAAGTTTATACATTACCACCTTTAGGAAACCCATGATCCGGCCTGGACAAGGAAGCCACCGCTGCTTACTCTGCAAGGTCTGGTAATTTAGAGACCCCCTGCTAATAGCCAGGGTATGTGGTCAAATAATCGCTTACCTGCCAGTGGCAGGCTAGTAAGCATAAAAAAAGGGGTACCACAGACAAAAAATGTCCATCCAGCTAATAGCTGAGATTTGTAGGACTTCAGAGCCACCAGGCATGGGAATCGGGGACTAAAAAAAGTTTTTTCTTTAAACAAACGATTACTTCGGTCCTAGGAGGAGGACAAAAAAGGAACACAGTCTATTGGAAGAAGCAAAGCTTTATGGGAGTAGGGTCCTATGAGGTATGAGAGGCGGGATTAACCCACACGTAGGCTGCCATGGAGTCTGTCAGGAAATGTATTTTATCTGGATTTTATGAGATAGACCAACACAAAGTGGCACATAATTGTGAAGTGGGAGGAAAATGATAAATGGTTTTAATTTTTTTTTACAAATAAATATCTGATAAAGTATGGTGTGCATTTGTATTCAGCTCCCTTTACTATGGTACACCCAACTAGAATATAGTGGAACCATTTGCCATTTGAGGTTTGTTAGAGAACCTTAGTGAACAAACAGCATCATGAAGGCCAAGGAACACACCAGACAGGTCAGGGATAAAGTTGTGGAGAGATTTAAAGCAGGGTTAGGTTATGAAATAATATCCCAAGCTTTGAACATCTCACGGAGCACTGTTCAATCCATCATCCGAAAATGGAAAGAGAATGGCGCAACTGCAAACCTACCAAGACATGGCTGTCAAACCTAAACTGACAGGACGGACAAGGAGAGCATAAATCAGAGAAGCAGCCAAGTGGCCCATGGTAACTCTGGAGAAGCTGCAGAGATCCACAGCTCAGGTGGGAGAATCTGTTCACAGGGCAACTATTATGCCACGTACACACGATGAAAACGGACCGATGGATTTTTTCATCAGATATCCCATGAAGCTGACTTTCATCAGTCACCATCGTGTCCAACGCGGTGACATAAAACAACGATGTGCAGAGAAAAATGAAGTTCAATGCTGAGCATGCGTCGACTTGATTCTGAGCATGCATGGATTTTTGACCGATGGATTTCCCCACAGACGATCGTTTTTTTCTATCGTTTTTTTAACCATCAGAAAATTTTAAAACAAGATCAATTTTTTTTTCATCGATGGGGAAAAAAAAACTATGGGGCCCACACACGATCCGTTTTCATCGGATGAACCGATCGTGTGTACAGGGCATTAGTCATGCACTTCACAAATCTGGTCTTTATGGAATAGCGGCAAGAAGAAAGCCATTGTTGAAAGAAAGCCATAAAAAGTCCCAATTGCAGTTTGCGAGAAGCAATGTGGGGGACACAGCAAACACGTGGAAGAAGTTGCTCTGGTCAGATGAGACCAAAATTTGACTTTTTAGCCTAAAAGGGTCTGAGCCAGAGGTGGCAAAAATGAGTTCCACCAAGTTCCCCCAGAAAAAAAAAGCCCTGCCTAAATCCAATTGAGAATCTGTCTTGAAAACTGCTGTTCACAGACGCTCCCCCTCCAATCTAACAGAGCTTGAGCTTTTTTTCAAAGAAGAATAGGCAAAAACGTCACTCTCTAGATGTGCAAAGCTGGTAGAGACATCCCCAAAAAGACTTGAGGCTGTAATTGCAGCGAAAGTTGGTTCTACAAACTATTGATTCAGGAGGAGCTGAATACAAGTCCATGCCACACTTTCCCCATATTTATTTGTATAAAAAAATAAATTGAAAACCATTTATCATTTTCCTTCCACTTAACAATTATGTGCTACTTTGTGTTGGTCTATTACAAAAAAATCCAATAAAATACATTTACGTTTTTGGTTGTAACATGACAAAATGTGGAAAATTTCAAGGGGTATGAATACATTTTCCAGGCACTCTATTTTGACTGGGAACATGCCAAGTGAAGGATAGAGATCAGAGATTGCTGCAACAATCTGCTACTGCTCCATCAATCTACAGTCACATGCTGGAGACAGCTGACCTTGTTGTATTGCCTAACTGGAATAGAGAAACCCTAAGTAACCTATCTGGCTCTACATGGATGTATAAATCTCAGGACCTCAAAGTGTTATTAGACCAAAATCAAAAACTGAATATATTGAAGCTAACCAATCATTACATGCAGTGACTATCAGTTTTCTTTTTTCCCCTCTGTCTTCACCTGGTAATCTGACCATTATCACACCTCCTGTAGTAGAGTGCCTCCACTCTGGGTGAAGGAGCACAGGGGGCACATTTCTACAGCAGCATTGTCAGTCAGGGGGGGGGGGGGTAGATGAACTAGCAGATTTAAAAACAGTAACAGTAGCTAATAATCAGTTATAGTAAATTCTTACAGCAATACTTCATCAGTTACAGCAAACTGTTTGTTTGTTTTTGGATAAAGGTGTTACATAAATAAAGAAGATCTAATCATGTCAAGCACCCCTGCCAGTGTTGGATTGTCTGTCATATCCCTGTAACGGCAAGAAGCTTTTCAACAAACTTACTGACTGGATCACCCAGTGAAAATAGAAGAAAGAAAGCTTAAAGCGAAGCTTGCTACAAATACTGCAGCTGCTGACTTTTAGTATAAGGACACTTACCTGTCCCTGGATCCAGCTGTCCTGTCCTCACCCGAGCCGATACTTCAATCAGCTTTGGGTGCAGGTGACGGCATCTGAACAAAGGAAAACAGGAAGTGAAGCTTTGCGGCTTCACAGCCGGTTTCCTCTTGTGCATGTGCAAGTCGCGCTGTGCCTTGTGAATGTGACACAGTCTTCTGGGACCTGTGATGTGTCCCAGACGACTACAGGGGAAGGAGGGGAAACTTCTGGGTTGGTTTGCTGCGGTGATCTGAGCTGGAGGTGGGAGCGGGAGCGGGTACCTGTCAAAACCAGGTACCCGCTCTCTCACCTTCCCCAAAAAAAGTGCCAAATGTGGCAGTGGAGGAGGGGAGGGTGCAAAAAAGCAAAGCTTCCCCTTTTGGGTTGAGCTCCACTCTAAAAATAGGAATACTTGTTGGAGTTCTACTCTAATAAAAAGTGCATTTGGGAAGTCCTAAATACATGAAACATTTCAAATATGATTTATAAACCCCTATGTGTGCAAACCACAGACTAAAATTTGCAATCAGGGAAACTCAAACAGAGATCATAAGCCTTAAAGAGCCCTAATTTCTGCTGCAAGCAGTGGCCTGGCTCTTGGGAGAAGTTTTGCAAATATCAAAATGCCTTGGTGGGTGGATGTCAGTTAGGAGGAGTGGGTGTTCTGTCTCTAGGACAGAGAGCTAAACCTTCTTGCTCCATAAACTTCAGATACCAAATTTCTTTGATCTTGGATGTATTAGAACAAGCCAGGTGCAGCTACATATCAATAAAATAAACATCAATCAGCATAATATTGCATATAATAAAAAAAAAAAAACAATGCTTTATAACAAAGAATGAGATAACAAAAACTTACTTTTTAAGCTTGCTGAGAGGTGATGGCGAGAGATTAGAGAAATAGCCTTACTGCCTTGTTGTATATTCTTAAAATGGTGGCTGATTCACTTCCTCCCAGAAGTGAGACAGCCAGACCTCCCAGAATGCACTGGTTTCTAACAACTTTATTAACACATTCTAATAAATTACAATATGTGACTAACACAAACAGCTAAAGCTATACCAAAAAGGGAACAGTAGGTGGCGTCTGCGCTCTGCATACAAGTACCTTGGTAAACATCAAGAAAAAATCAACATGTTACTTAATCACATGACATGAACGCAAGTAACTGAGTAAAGGCCCAGTGGGCAGAACAGTGGGAGTTCCTAGGTGGGCTGAAAATTTTTTTTTTCAAATAACAAACGTCTCTATAATTGCCTGCTCTGTGCAATGGAATTGCACAGAGCGACTCTGAACCGCCTCTTCTTGGGTCCCCCGTCGACGCTTCTGGCTCCTGTGTGTCCAGTGCCCACTCGGGCTGCTTGCTCCCGAGCCCTGCTGCTATGTCTATTGACGCAGACAGAGGGACTCCACTTAGCCCCCCACTCCCCTGTCACTGGCTCCGATTGACAGGACTGTGAGCCAGTGGCTTCCGGTGCCCCAGCAAAGCCAGTGAGACACGGAAGTGAGGGGAGAGAAGAGATGCAGAGGATCTGGGCTGCTCTGTGCAAAACCACTGCACAGAGCAGGGAAGCATGACATGTTTGTTATATTTATTTTTAAATAAAAATGTTTAATTTACAACCACTTAAATGCAAGCAATGCATTAAGGTAAAACATATTTAGACTTTAGAACCACTTTAAGCCTCTATGATTGAAAGCAATGGACTCCAATTAATTAACCACTTGCCACCCAGGCCAATTCTGACATTTCTCTCCTACATGTAAAAAACATAATTATTTAGAATTACATAGAACCCCCAAACATTATATATATATATTTTTTAGCAGACACCCTAGAGAATAAGATGGCAGTCGTTGCATGGTATTTGCGCATTTAAAAAAAAAAAAAAAAAAAAAAGTTTTTAATGCTTTAAAAAAAAACAGTAAAGTTAGCCCAATTTTTTTGCATAATGTGAAAGATGATGTTACGCCGAGTAAATAGATACCTAACATGTCATGCTTCAAAATTGCACACGCTCGTGCAATGGCGTCAAATTTTGATACTTAAAAATCCCCATAGGCAAAGCTTTAAAAATTAACGTTTGCGGCGATACCTTACATTTGTGATTTGAACACTGTTTACATATGTGGGCGCGACTTATGTATGCATTCGCTTCTGCGTGCGAGCACACAGGGCCAGGAGCACTTTAAAAAAATATATATATATATTATTGTTAATTTTACTTACAATTTTCTAGTTTGAGGCTTTGTTTAAAAAATAAATAAAAATGTTATCACTTTTATTCCTTTTAATGTAAACATCCCTTGTATCAGGAATAAGCATGACAGGTCCTCTTTACAGTGAGACCCCATTCACACCTGAGCGACATCCGCGTTCGGCGGTAGCAGCGTATTTTGCCGCGGGTGTGAAACTTTCAATTTTTTATTTTTTTTCAAAAGTCTTCCCATTGCTGTCAATGGGAAAACACCACTGTCGCCTGAAAAAAAGGGTCCGGGACTTTTTTTCAGGCGACAGGCGTTCGGCGTCTATGAGATGTGAACCATCTCCATAGACAGCAATGGGAATTCTCCCCTCTAGCGGCAGAAGCGTCCGGCGTCGGGCGTTTTGTCGCTCAGGTGTGAATGCAGCCTGAGATGTGGGGGTCAATAAGACCCCACATCTCACCTCTAGGCTGGGAAGCCTGAAATCAAAAAGCCCTAGCAGCCCGTCAGGAAAGGAAGGGGACAAGCGAGCACCCCCTCCTGAACCATACCAAGCCACATGCCCTCAAGGGCCAGGTAAGGGCAAGCAAAGGGACACATCTTTTCCCATGGGCCGCAGTTTGGAGACCATTGTTCTAATGCACACTGTGAGAAGCTCAAAGTGTGCTGTGAAATTAGCATAAGCAATTTCAGTACAAGAAAGAAGGATGTACAACCGTGCAACACAGAAGGCAATGGCTTTAAGCCACTTCTATTCATCAAATGAATGGTCTTAAAGGTCCTAGTGTCACATCTTTCAAGTAAGGCGAGGTAAATCTCTTACCACCTGGAAGACATTTTAATGTGTATGACCAGCCTATTTACTGGATGGACACTGGACAAAGCCAAGGCAAACACTGCTATTTATCTACTGTTGGAGCAACCCAGGAAAATAAGGCACTCCCTTCCCCAGGAAGTGGTTGAACTGACAAATTCCAAAAACTTCTATGTCCTCCTTGATGAGCACAATAGCACAATATACAGGGATAGGAATACTTTTAGTATGCATACTTTAGTACTTGGTAGCTGTTTACTTTGCAAGGTAAGTTTCACTTGAGGCTAGGTTCACACTGCTGCAAATTTAAAAACGCGATTTCGCGGCCGCGATTTCAGGGAATGCCAGTCTATAGAGCTGAATTTGCATCGCACACGCATCAAACTCGCACAAACCCTTTTTTCCCGCAGCTTAGATTCGCACCGCACTGATGTGAACTGCACTAATGGAAAACAATGTTATTTTAATGACTTGCGAATTTGAGAAATTCGCAACGGCTCAAATTCGCAATATGATTCGCAGAAGTGTGAACCGGGCGTGACACGGGCATTTTCCCTATAGCTTAGCAAATGAGATGATGCTCTGCTGGCTTCCATCACCCAATCATGTTCAAGAAAAAATGCTGTTTTTCCATTTTTTTGCACGTGATTGGGTATTTTTTGCAAAGTGAAATTTTAGGCTAGGTTCACACTGCTGTGAATTCAAAAGCGTGCGATTTTACCACGATTTTGCGGCAGTGTTTTTGCCGCGAATTTGCCACTGTAGTATGCATACTGTAGTACTTGGTAGCTGTTTACTTTGCAAGGTAAGTTTCACTTGAGGCTAGGTTCACACTGCTGCGAATTTAAAATCGCAATTTTGTGCCCGCGATTTCAGGGAATGCCAGTCTATAGAGCTGAATTTGCATCGCACACGGATCAAACTCGCACAGGACCCTTTTTTCCCCGCAGCTTATATTCGCAACACATTGATGTGAACGCCACTAATGTTAAACTATGTCATTTAAATGACTTGCGAATTTGATAAATCGCAACGGCTCAAATTCGCAATAGAATTCCCAGCAGTGTGAACCTAGCCTTATGGGCAAATTCCCATGCAAAGTCCAATTTCATTTTCAAAGTGAATAGCCTTTTAGTAAATCAGCCAAAATCTCTATGTTTTTGCAGGCTGCAGTGAGAAGGCTTGACAAACGAACCTGTGAAGTGCCCTTGACTTATGTGGTGGGTTACGAGGCTTATTACACAGCTTCATCTGTTGTTATTGGAGCATACTTGAAAATAATAAATCTTTTCAGTGTGGTTTGCACCTAATTACTTTGCTGGCTCCCTCCTCCTTCACAGTGCTGGATTTCTGCACTGTTTAGCCATCTCCCCCAAGATGTAATTATCTGCACCACTGTCCACATGGCTTGGCTCTCTCTGATCGCTAGTAGTGAGTGCTCTGGTAGCAGCGTTAGCTCAGACATTCCAATGTTGTGAGGCAGCACTGTCAGGGTTGGTCACCCAGCCCAGCAATTATAGAGGCAGTAACAAACTATCCCCAGCTACACTGATCTCTCATTCACAGCACACGGCGGAGTATTATGGCTTCTGACCAACACTCTCCATTGCAGAAATGTGAGGATGCCTCCACCCCAAAATCATACTGTACACACAGGCAAACTTCTCTGTGCAGCCCCAGGGTAAGAGACACTTGTGCCTACATTGCAGAATCAGTCCTTATAAATGGCCTTGACCAGGATGAACTGCACTATCAGTTTTATACCGACTGCTCAGATCTAATATGTAAAATGCCTACAAAAAAATTAAAGAGATCACTCGTGAGGTTTTTCAGTGTGTACAAAACTCCATGAAACTTGCATTTTGGTACTTCAGTCTTTTTTTTTTATTATCAAGCCAGTTTGCTTTGGCACTGAAAGCTTTTACTGAAAAATGCCAAGATAAGCTAAAGAGCGGCAGTAGGACCAATCTAATTGCATGCTTGTTATGTAACTTGGCTGAATGAATCTATGGTACAGAATTTTTATATAGCATTCCCAGAGGTAGCAACAAGTTATGTTTACTATGCACCCAAGTAGAAGCCAATTGTGAACTAGTCATTTTGAAAGAAGCACACTTCTTATTTTATGTGAGATTGTGTCTGTAAGGTTATACAAGCCCTGTGTTGCCTGAGGGTGCCTTCACATACTGCAGTGACCTGCGGTTTTCTGAACTGGATGAACACAGGACACACATAGAGCACATAGAACACTGGTGTGATGTGCGGAAAAAAATGCAGAACCTGACTGGAGTGTACATTTCTGATAGTTATTTAAAAAAAAAAACAGTGCCTTGCTTTGTAAAATGCAAGTACTGCTTATCATTGCTGCTACACAGGGAATACTAGCCACATGCTACAATGGATCATTATAGCATGACGAAAGTCTGAAAAAACAAGGCCTTATATATACAGACTTCAATTTGTAGATGAGCAGTGTATTTACCAAGTATTTGTAAAGCTTTCAGAAAGACTAAAGAAGCTTTCTTGAAGACTTTGAGGACACAATCACACTTTGCCGTTGATGCATTTCAAGACAGTCTATTTAAATGAATGGGCTGCTAAATCATCACAACTAAAATTTGTGCGGCTATGCGGGGGCTTCTTTACTCACACAGCAGACTTTGCCTCATTGGATTTCTCTCCCATCCAAAAAGGGGAGAAGCTGACCAATTTTTTAAGGATAAGGCATGATGTCTCCCTGCTTCTGGTACCTCCTGGGCAATGCATGTCACATATCTCAGGTGCAGGGCCGCCATCAGGAATTTTTGGGCCCCTTACACAGCTTCAGGCATGGGGGGCCCCCTGGAGCAGAGAACCGAGGGGGGGGGGGCGCTGCCGCAACAAAATGGAGATGCAGAGGGGAGTGTTGCAAGTTGAAAAGCAACATACATACAGGGATATACAATGTAATACTGACCTATAATGACACACATAGGTTGAACTTGATGGACTTGTGTCTTTTTTTAACCTCATCTACTATATGTAACTATATGCGCGGCTCCCAAACGTTGCACTATGTGTTCTCTGATGTGATCATTCTTCAAAAAAGATTTTGACGTAATTGACGATCCGAGGTGTGCTGGCAAAACCCAACAGTATAGTGTCTACAAAAATGCCCTTTAATGAAGGGGGTAAAACCTCCCAGGGGTCAAGTGGTTAATAAGGTTATATTTAGCACAGTTACCACAAAACTACCCTTGTTTTGGCCCAGTTTTATAAACATCTCCCTGTTTGCACAGAAACTTATTGGGCTGCTTGATAATGGTCAAAGGTGATTTGTTTTTTCTTGATTTGCATACTCCCAGGTTGTGGTTACAACATCCCCCAAAAAATGTATTTGGCAAAGTGGAAATTTATATAATATTTATTAAAGAAGGTATAATATTTTATAGAATAACAAAATTGTTAAAAAAACTTTGGATCAATCGGCCACTCTCATCCTACACATCAAACTTATATGTTCTCCATAGAATTCAAAACAGACTGTTTAGTGTGCAAGATCTGCACAATCCATTCTTATTGTCCTTTTACATGGGAGTGCTTCGCTCCATTCAGCAGGGGATCTAAGAGCAAATCCCCTGATGAATTGGAGCACAATAGGAAAAATGTCACTTTTGTGACATTTGTGCGCCCATGCAGTTTTCGGTCTGCATTTTGACAGAGGACTGTAGCGGACCCTTGTTGGATATATGGGCTGCTGGATGTAAACAGACTTGAGACCGTTAACATCAGGCTACCTCCGATCTGTCATTTTTAGGTGTGAAAAAAATGCAAAGGGAGTCTTTCCTCTTTTTTCTGGCCCTGGACAGACTCCGCGGTAGCCTGATGTAAACTAACACAAGTCCGTTAGCATCTGCCTGCTCTGATCAGGTCCAACTGTTCAGAAAGTCCATGTGAAAGGGGACACTTAAAGTTGGTCCAAAGTCAAATAGTATTTTACCTTAATGCATTTATTTGCATTATTGTAAACAAACTTTCAGCAGCTGTTTCTCCTACCTTTCCCAAAATACTTACCTAAGGCCTGTATGGATCCAGAGCTGTGCCTGTCAGGCTTAACTGGCCTAATTTCAATCAGTGTATGGCCAGCTTAAAGCCTAACTGCAGGTTTTGTGTTATTTTATATAGTTTGTTTAGGTCAAGCTGTATATGTACCATCAGCTATATACAGTACACAGTGGTGTGTTCCAGCAGCAGTATGAGGACTTCCAGTCTTAATCTTGGAACAGAATCAAGTTAGAGTGAGCACTAATCAATCATTCACAGGAAGCCTTGCACTGTATCAATTAATATAAGGCTTCCTCTGATTGGTTGAGGTGGAGATTGTGACATCATCTGCCTGCCTTCCCACTTCAGCCTATCAGATGAAGCCCTGTATTCATTAATACAATTACAAGGCTTCCTGTTATTGGCCAAGCCTCTATCAGCAAAAAAAAAGCCTCTATCAGCCCAACTAGATTTTGTCCTAGGAATGGAATGGGAAGTCCTTGTACCTCTATTAGACCACAGAGCTGTATACTGTATGTAACTGAGACTATATACAGTATATACAGTGGCCACATTTCTTAGTGAAAGAAGTCGTTTGTTTGGGCCAGCTTGGCTAACATAAAATCTAGAGTTATACTTTTAACTGGCCTTACACTGATTGAAATTTAACTGGTTCAGTAGGGACTGGCCAAAGTTCAATCAGTGTGTGGCAGTCCCTGCTTGACAGAAGTCGATCGTTTGATTAAAGGAGTTGTAAAGGATTTTTTTTTGTTGCCCAAAATTAATGTCTGCAAGGTAGACAGACAGAATAGTGTAATGATTCTGTTAAAAAACGAGTAAATACCTATTAAATTCCTTCATCTATATCAGGGATCCTCAAACTACGGCCCTCCAGCTGTTGTAGAACTACACATCCCATGAGGCATTGTAACACACTGACATTCACAGACATGACTAGGCATGATGGGAATTGTAGTTCCTGAACAACTGGAGGGCCGTAGTTTGAAGACCCATGATCTATATCACCTCCGGCGTTCTAGTTTCTGTTCTCTCATTCACTTCCTGGTTTGCATCGTTCGTTCATGTAAGAACTAAATTTCCTAGTATGAATTGCTAGTATGAATTCACACCTAGTATGAATTCACACCTCCTTGAGGTCTGTAACACGTAGAGAGCGTCCTGCCGCACAGATGTAGTTCCCAGGAGGGGGTGAGCACGTTACTGACCACCGCACTAAACCCTCCCGTCACGGTGGTCAGTAAAATCAGACAAGCAGGAAGTGAACAGAACAGAGAAAAAATAGAGCAACTTCTGAGCAAAAACGAACAATGAGGAAGTGAAAAGAGGAATGTCTGCAAGTAAAGGATGCTTATTATGAAAACACATTTTTTCCTTTACAACCCCTTTAAGTTCTGTGGAAGGGAAATATTGGAAAATTCTGTTGTGTGTTTGGAATAGGAAATGAAGGAAGACAAACAGCAGAAAAATGACAAAGCTTCCAACCATCTTATATTCTATATAAAACTTAAAAGAAAAAATGTTTGGACTACAGATTCTTGAAAAGATGTACTCATTAAAAATATATCAGTTTCCCTTTATAACAGAAGCAGCATCAGTCAAACATCAACCATGTGTCTCACTCTATGTGCTTATATACTGTAGTGGCACCTATTTGATATTGTACTGCCATGCAGCCAGACACAGCACATTACTTGAGTAAGAAGGGTGGAAAGTTTCCCCAAAGTTCGGGCCGGCCTCTAGAGTTTTTTGGCTTTGATGAAAATACTCTCTGTGCTTCTGCTGCTTTTCACATTACAAGACTTATGTACAGAATGTTTGAGTAGCGATAGCGAGCAGTGGCTGGGGGAAAGTGCTGTGAAATCTAGTTTCGGTATTTTCAAATCAAAAGATAAAGATGACAAACATTCCCAATTACTGAGTACAAGGTCGAGGTTATGTAAGCAATCAGTGGCACATCATCTTGTGTTGTAATAAGCAGTTTGTTGACCCTGTGGCTATCAAATGTACTTTGGTACTCTACCCTGTGGATGTAATAAGGCTGCACACTGATTTTAGAGGGGAGTTGAACAGGCAGGCACAATCTGACCATCCTCAGAGCAAAATATGTTTGTAGGGCACTCAGAAACATGCTGACATTGCTAGTGTATGTCAGTTTAGAAGGCAGGGAGGTGCACACTGAGTATGACAGCATGGCTTATCTAGGGGAGAACAGTAACCATCAGAGCAAGGCGCCTAATGATATTTTCCCGGTCAGGGGGGCCATGTCATCAAGCAATTAAGTAGGTCAGCCCTGCTAAATAAAACATCTTTGCCAATGGTTCTATGTATCTGTTTATGAATAGGTTTGTAATGCCACATACATGTATGTTCTCTACAATCGTTTTTATTTATTTCTTTCAATACGAAAGGTTGCAGTGTGTTAGTAATAAGGTCTGCGTCAGTTTGATAAAGGGGGCCTCTGCATTCTAGAAATGATGGCGAATGTATCTGTGCTTTACATAATTTAAAGAAGATAATCATTTTTGGAGCACTGGCCTACAGCCAGTGGCCCAGATTCAAGAAGCAATTGCGTCTGCGTAACCATAGTTACGCAGCGCAATTGCTTACTTGCGCCGGCGTTTCGAATGCTCCTGATTCAGGAACCTCGATACGCCGACTGCAGCCTAAGATATGACTAGCATAAGGCTCTTATGCCAGTCATATCGTAGGCTGCATTCTTACGATGGCCGCTAGGGGGCGTTCCCGTAGTGGTCAGCGTATAGTATGCAAATTGCATACTAACGCTGATTCACTACCCTACGTGAGCCCTGCGTACGCAATTTACGTTGTTTCCGTTCGTCGGGTTTCGCGTAAGGCTGCTCCTGCTAATAGCAGGGGCAGCCAATGCTACGTATACCCGTCGTTCCCGCGTCGCAAAGTTTAAATTTTACGTTGTTTGCGTAAGTGAATCGTGAATGGCGCTGGACGCCATTTACGTTCACTTTGAAGCAAATGACGTCCTTGCGACGTCATTTGCCGCAATGCACGTCGGGAAAGTTTCCCGACGGAGCATGCGCACTACGTTCGGCGCGGGGACGCACCTAATTTAAATAATCCACGCCCCCTACGGGATTATTTAAATTACGCGCCCTTACGCCGGGCATTTTTGAGGAGCGCCCACGCAAATTACGTGGCTACTGCTTCGTGAATGAAGCGTAGCGCAAATAATTTGCGGGGGTGCAGGGCAAAAACGGGACGCTGCGCCTCCGTAAGAAGTGCGCAGCGGTACCTGAATCTGGCCCAGTGTTAATTTCGTCGACTAAAACATTTTAGTTGACTAAAATAGGACTAAAACTAAAATGGCATTTTAGTCAAAAGAGTATGATTAAAACTAAATTGAAATTATGTAGTCTGTAGTGCATATTCAAACCTTAGTACCATAAATAATAACATATTCGATTTTGGAAATTGTAGAGAAATGCTTAAACAATGCATTACAATGTAACGATACCCATTGGATTTTAGACTACTAAAATTAGTTTTAGTTGACTAAAATGTACTGGAGATTTAGTCGACTAAATACAACTAAAACTAAAACAATTGCAGAAGGCTAAAAAATAGGACCAAAACTAAAATGCCGTTATTATGTCATGGAAAAAAAAAAAATTCTCGACGTGATTCCTCTTAAACCTGCATACATGCAAAAAAAAATGCTCGAGCAAAGTACAGTGACGTAGAACACATACGACGGCACTATAAAGGGGAAGTTCCATTCAAATGGCGCCACCCTTTGGGCTGCTTATGCTCATTTTCCCGTAGCATAACTTGCTTCTGCGCATGCGCATTTTTTCCCCCCTCGTTAAAGCGTACACACAACCGGTTTTCACGACATGAAAAACTTACAGAAAAATATAGCAGGTTCTAAATTTTTAACGGCCATTTTTCACGACCAATTTGAAAAATGGTCGTGTGTACGTGACATGAAACTAAATAAAATTCAATCGAAATTTGCTGCCAAAATTAACACTAGCATACAGGTAACTCAGATGGCTAATAGCTCATGTTTATAGCTAAGCTTTGAAGAGCACTAAGAGCTCATCAAGACTTAGTGGATGGGGTTAAGAAAAACTACCAACCCCCCCCCCCCCAAGCTGCAAAAGGCAGTGGCCGCATAGCTTTGCTTTACAGCTGTGGCAAAAAAGATCCCTCCTGTTGTGTTCAGTGGGCAGCGCCATCACTGAATGTGTCCTATTCAAGCAAATGGGGCTGCCTTAAAACTGCCCTGCAATCGCGTGTAAAGACCAACTGTACTATGCTGTACAGAGACAGCCAGAGTGCCTGTCTCCATACACTGTGTAGATGGTGGTATATTTGCTGCTGCCATCTTCTCCTCTGCTGACCTGCCACTGGTTGTTAACCGCTTCAGCCCCGGAAGATTTTACCCCCTTCCTGACCAGAGCACTTTTTGCGATTCGTCACTGCGTCGCTTTAACTGAAAATTACGCGGTCATGCGACGCTGTACCCAAACAACATTTTTCCCACAAATAGAGCTTTCTTTTAGTGGTATTTTATCACCTCTGCGGTTTTTATCTTTTGCGCTATAAACAAAAGAACAGCGACAATTTAGAAAAAAACACAATCGTTTTTGCTGAAATAGATATCCTTTTTTTTTTTTTCTAAAAATAAAATGTTTTCCTCAGTTTAGGCCGATTTGTATTTTACATATTTTTGGTAAAAAAAATTGCAATAAGCGTATATTGATTGGTTTGCGCAAAAGTTATAGCGTCTAGAAAATAGATAGAATTATGGCATTTTTATTATTATTTATTTTTTTACTAGTAATGGCGGCGATCTGCAGTGGATGAGGGACACGTATGGGATGAGTCCTCTCAGGCAAGTCTGGTGATGGGGTATGTGATTATGGATAAGGGACACGTATGGGATGAGTCCTCTCAGGCAAGTCTGGTAATGGGGTATGTGATTGTGGATGAGGGACACGTATGGAATGAGTCCTCTCAGGTAAGTCTGGTGATGGGGTATGTGATTATGGATAAGGGACACGTATGGGATGAGTCCTCTCAGGCAAGTCTGGTGATGGGGTATGTGATTGTGGATGAGGGACATGTATGGGATGAGTCCTCTCAGGTAAGTCTGGTGATGGGGTATGTGATTGTGGATGAGGGACACGTATGGGATGAGTCCTCTCAGGTAAGTCTGGTGATGGGGTATGTGATTATGGATGAGGGACATGTATGGGATGAGTCCTCTCAGGTAAGTCTGGTAATGGGGTATGTGATTGTGGATGAGGGACATGTATGGGATGAGTCCTCTCAAGTAAGTCTGGTAATGGGGTATGTGATTGTGGATGAGGGACACATATGGGATGAGTCCTCTCAGGTAAGTCTGGTGATGGGGTATGTGATTATGGATAAGGGACGCGTATGGGATGAGTCCTCTCAGGTAAGTCTGGTGATGGGGTATGTGATTATGGATGAGGGACGCGTATGGGATGAGTCCTCTCAGGTAAGTCTGGTGATGGGGTATGTGATTGTGGATGAGGGACACGTATGGGATGAGTCCTATCAGGTAAGTCTGGTGATGGGGTATGTGATTGTGGATGAGGGACACGTATGGGATGAGTCCTCTCAGATAAGTCTGGTAATGGGGTATGTGATTGTGGATGAGGGACACGTATGGGATGAGTCCTCTCCGGTAAGTCTGGTAATGGGGTATGTGATTGTGGATGAGGGACACGTATGGGATGAGTCCTCTCAGGTAAGTCTGGTGATGGGGTATGTGATTGTGGATGAGGGACACATATGGGATGAGTCCTCTCAGGTACGTCTGGTGATGGGGTATGTGATTGTGGATGAGGGACACATATGGGATGAGTCCTCTCAGGTAAGTCTGGTGATGGGGTATGTGATTATGAATGAGGGACGCGTATGGGATGAGTCCTCTCAGGTAAGTCTGGTGATGGGGTATGTGATTATGGATGAGGGACGCGTATGGGATGAGTCCTCTCAGGTAAGTCTGGTGATGGGGTATGTGATTGTGGATGAGGGACACGTATGGGATGAGTCCTCTCAGGTAAGTCTGGTGATGGGGTATGTGATTGTGGATGAGGGACACGTATGGGATGAGTCCTCTCAGGTAAGTCTGGTTATGGGGTATGTAATTGTGGATGAGGGACACGTATGGGATGAGTCCTCTCAGGTAAAGCTACTTGTGGAATTTTGTTAAACTACATTTGAATGTTCTGAGAGTTTTTGTACACATTGTTGTTCAACATTCTGCTTGTGTATAGGATGTGATTTTTGGATCAGTGAAATGTAGTCCTTGTCAGGTAGATTTAATGATGGGAGATGTGACTGTGTATCAAGGAAGTGTATAGGACAAGTCCTCTCGGGTACTGTATATAGAGGGATGTAATTGTGGATCAGGGACCTGTATAGGACAAGTCTCAGGTAAGTCTGGTGATGGAGATGTGACTGTGGATCATGGAAAAGTCCTCTCAGGTATGTCTATGTGGAATGTGACTGTGGCATCTGGATCAGAGATAAATTCTCTCAGGTAAATGTCTATGGAATGTGACTGTGGATTAGGTAGAAGTCAAGTAAGGTAAGTGTCTGTGGACTGTGAATTAGGTAGAAGTCCTGTCAGGTAAGTGTCTGTGGAATGTGTCTGTGGATTAGGTAGAAGTCCTGTCAAATAAGTGTCCGTGGAATGTGACTGTGGATTAGGTAGAAGTCCTGTCCGATAAGTGTCTGTGGATTAGGTAGAAGTCCTCTAAGGTAAGTGTCTGTGGACTGTGAATTAGGTAGAAGTCCTGTCAGGTAAGTGTCTGTGGATTAGGTAGTAGTCCTGTAAAGTAAGTGTGGATTAGGTAGTAGTCATGTAAAGTAAGTGCCTGTGGATTATGTAGAAGTCCTGTCAGGTAAGTGTCTGTGGAATGTGACTGTGGATTAGGTAGAAGTCCTGTCAAATAAGTGTCCGTGGAATGTGACTGTGGATTAGGTAGAAGTCCTGTCCGATAAGTGTCTGTGGATTAGGTAGAAGTCCTCTAAGGTAAGTGTCTGTGGACTGTGAATTAGGTAGAAGTCCTGTCAGGTAAGTGTCTGTGGATTAGGTAGTAGTCCTGTAAAGTAAGTGTGGATTAGGTAGTAGTCATGTAAAGTAAGTGTCTGTGGATTATGTAGAAGTCCTGTCAGGTAAGTGTCTGTGGAATGTGACTGTGGATTAGGTAGAAGTCCTGTCGGGTAAGTGTCCCTGGACTGTGAATTAGGTAGAAGTCCTGTCTGGTAGGTGTCTGTGGATTAGGTAGAAGTCCTGTCAGGTAAGTGTCTGTGGGATGTGACTGTGAATTAGGTAGAAGTCCTGTCTGGTAGGTGTCTGTGGATTAGGTAGAAGTCCTGTCAGGTAAGTGTCTGTAGAAAGTGAATGTGTGGATTGCTGTGTGTGTTGAGCTGTAGCAGGGCGGCTCTGTGCTGTGAGGGGGGAGAAGCGCGCCAGTCAGCTCAGTGCAGACACCCATCCCCGGGCTCTCCCCCTCTGCCGGCCGAGCACGTGACCTGTCCGGAGTGCGGGCGGCGCGGAGCCGGTGCATAGAGCCTGCCGTGCGAGCTGAGGGGACACCGAGCTACCGACCGCTGGGTGAGTGCAGAGCCTAGGGGACTCCCTCTCCCTACATGTCTCTTTATTATGCGGGCTGAGTGTACTTTATTGTAGCTGGACAATCACCATCTCACCAGTGTGAGACGTCTCGTGCTGAGCTGTCCAGTAAATGCGGAGAGAGGAGGACCTCAGCCTAGTCCCATCCATGCAGAATGTTGTCCTGGGCTCACTTGTGAAATGTTCCAGCTAATTTCAGCCCCAAAAGAAGTTGTATGAAGGTGTTGTGCCCTCAGTAACTTGTGTGTGATATCTTCATCCCTGTTTGTTGGGGTTGGTGGGTTGCGTTGAACTTTTTTTTTGGCTTTTTTTTTTTTTGTAATTAAAAAGTGCTGGAAATGGTTAAACCTGGTCGGTGAGTGACCAGCCTCTGGACTGACAGAGAAGGCACAGCACATGGGGGAGGTCTGTAGAGGTGATGGTTTTTGGACAGAGGCAGGTGATGGTCAGAATTGGTCACAGGGACCTCCTCATGTGAGATAATTCTTTCTGATGGAACAATCATCCATGGCTGGATCTCTCACATTACACATATACTGGGATGGGGGAACCCACCGGAAGAATTGTCAATCACCACATCGGTCACAGGGACACCCTCCCATACAAGGGCTCCCTCCTGTACCCCCCTCCCACACAGGGACCCCCTCCCATATCCCCCTCTCCCACACAGATGCCCTCCTGCACCCCTCACACACAGGGACCCCCTCCTGTGCCCCTCTCCCACACATTGACCCCCTCCCATATCTCCCTCTCACACAGGGACCCCTCTCCCACACAGGGATCCCCTCTTGCACCCCTCTCCCACACAGGGATCCCCTCTTGCACCCCTCTCCCACACAGGGATCCCCTCTTGCACCCCTCTCCCACACAGGGATCCCCTCTTGCACCCCTCTCCCACACAGGGATCCCCTCCTGCACCCCTCTTCCACACAGGGATCCCCTCCTGCACCCTTCACACACAGGGACCCTCTCCCATATCCCCCTCCCACACAGGGACCCCCCTCCCGTATCTTCCTCCCACACAGGGACCCCCCCTCCCGTATCTTCCTCCCACACAGGGACCCCACCTCCCGTATCTTCCTCCCACACAGGGACCCCCCTCCCGTATCTTCCTCCCACACAGGGACCCTGCCCATATCCCCTTTCACACAGGGACCTCCTCCTGTACCCCCCCTCCTACACAGGGACCTCATCCCACACAGGGACCTCGTCCCGTACCCCCTTTTCCCACACAGCGTCCTCGTCCCGTACCCCCTTTTCCCACACAGCGACCTCGTCCTGTACCCCTCCTTTCACACAGGGACCTCGTCCTGTACCCCTCCTCCCACACAGGGACCCCCTTCCTCCCACACATACACACTGGGACCCCCTCCTGCTGCTGCTCATATCCTACAAAAGTGGAAATAATTTGTTCTTTTGGCGTACAGAGACAGATTTTTGCAAAAGTGTCTCGCATGCATCCTAAGAGCCGCTTCACACAGGGGCGACTTGGGATCCGACTTGAAGTCGCTCTGAGTTACGCTGTTGAGAAAAGCAATTGAAGTGAATGGAGCCATCTTAATGTACACTACTGAAGTCACTCCGACTTCAGAAAAGGTTCCTGTACTACTTCAATCCGACTTCTAGGCGACTTGTACCCAAAGAAGTAACAATACAGAAAGAGAACATACATTTCTCAGGCGAACTCCCACTGGAAAGCCTCCTGTCCTGGAGGTGTCTTGAAGTCACCTTATAAGTCGCCCCAATGTCGCGCTGTGGTGCGTGCTCAGATCGTTTTCAGGTCGCCTCGCAAAGTCGCAGCCAGAGTCGTGTCCCCCCTATATGTACCGGCTCTTAAAGTGGCACAACACGCACCAATTTCAAGTACAAGTTCACAAATTTTTATAAATTCCAGGGCTGGTGGGAGGAGTTTTTTTTTTTTGGTTTTCTTTGTGGAGACGACTCTGCCCTACATCTTATAACTTCAGACTTTCAAATAGCGCAACTTCATAAATCGCACAATTTCAAAGCTGCGTTTCATTGTGACTTCAGGTCAGACTTGAAAGACATCTGTGTGGCTTCATGCACAGGTGTTTATTAACCACTTGGGGACCGCCGCACGACAATATACGTCGACAGAATGGCACGGCTGGGCACAAGGGTGTACAAGTACGTCCCCTTTAAAAACCCAGCCATGGGTTCGCGAGTGTGCCACCCCCGGCGCACTCGCGACCTGGTCCAAAGCTCCCTGACCGCGCCCGGGTCACAGAGCTGAAGAATGGGGAGAGGTAAGTGTAAACAAACCTTTCCCCGTTCTTCCTAGTGGCTTGCCAGTGATCGTCTGTTCCCTGTCATAGGGAACGACGATCAGTAACGTCACACGCCCAGCCACGCCCCCCTACAGTAAGAATCACACACTAGGGAACACTTAACCCCATACAGTGCCCCCTAGAGGTTAACCCCTTTACTGCCATTGTCATTTTCACAGTACCAGTGCATTTTTATAGCACTGATCATTGTAAAAATGACAATGGTCCCAAAAATGTGTCAAAAGTGTCCGATGTGTCCGCCATAATGTTGCAGTCACGATAAAAATCGCTGATCGGCGCCAGTAGTAGTAAAAAAAAAAAATATTAATAAAAATGCCATAAAACTATCCCCTATTTTGTAGACACTATAACTTTTGCGCAAAAATATGTAGAAGAATACGCATCGGCCTAAACTGAGGAAATTTTTTTTTTTTTTATATATTTTTGGGGGATATTTATTATAGCAAAAAGTAAAAAATATTGATTTTTTTCAAAATTGTAGCTCTATTTTTGTTTATAGCGCAAAAATAAAAACCGCAGAGGTGATCCAAAACCACCAAAAGAAAGCTCTATTTGTGGGGAAAAAAGGACGTCAATGTTGTTTGGGAGTCGCATTGCATGACTGCGCAGTCATGCAATGTTGTACCGAAATGAAATTTACGTCCTTTTCTTCCCACAAATAGAGCTTTCTTTTGATGGTATTTGATTGCCTCTGCGATTTTAATTTTTTGCGATATAAACAGAAAAAGACCATAAATTTTGAAAAAAATTTATTTTTCTTATAACAAAAAGTAAAAAATATCGAATAAACTAAATTTTAGTCAAACATTTAGGCCAAAATTTATTCAGCCAGATGTCTTGGTGTCAAAAACGCAATAAGCGTATATGTATTGGTTTTCGCAAAAGTTATAGCGTCTACAAACTAGGGTACATTTTCTGGAATTTACACAGCTTTTAACTAGGGCGGTGATCAAGGGGTTAAACCTTTATTAGGGGGGGGGTAGGGGGCTATCCTGGACCTAAAGGGGCCTAAAGCTAACTGCCCTAACACTTTTTTCTGTCACAAATGACACTAAATGCAGTGATCAGAAAATAAATGATCACTGCAATCAGTGACACTGTGACAGGGGGCTGGGGGGGGGGGTGATTGGGGGGGTTGTGTGCCTATGTGTGACTGTGTCAGTGTACTGTTAAGTGCAACTCACAGTTCTGATGTCTTCTCTCTCCTCAGCGTCGGTCGAAAAGACCGCCACAAGGAGAGATGACATCACTTCCCCCTGCCTGTGTTTACACTTACACAGGCAGGGCAGGCAGAGGCGGCAGATGATTCGCTGGGAGCGATCGCGAGGAGGTGGCTAGAAACGAATAGCTGCCCCCTCATCCCGGATCGCTCCCAGACGATTACCGACCGCCGCATGTACCGGGGGGGGGGGGTCCCGATCAGTCCCCCGACCCACGTCTAGGCATGGACGTGCCGGCAGGTCCTCTTGTTAAGAGGGGCTTCCAGATTCCGATAAGCCCCCTGCCCTTAGGCTACCTTAAGGCTGGGTTCACACCATCGCCAGATCCGTCACACAGCAGGGGTCCGGTGCGTGCTGGTTCAAGATTTCAGGTGCGATTTCAGACAGAATTTTGGGCTGAATTTGGACCTGAAACAGACTAAAAAAGGCACACATTTTTCCAGCAAATCGCACAGGACCTGCTGCAGAGATAGGTGAACCGGCTCCATAAAGAGCCAGTCACATTCTCCTGCTATGCAAATTGGATGCTGGGAAACCGCATCCAATTCGCATAGGTCTGAACCCAGCGCTAAGAGGTGGAGATCTACCTGAACGAAATGGAAGAAAGTAAAATATCACTGTGCACAGCGTCTCCCAGTTTTGCCTCCTCACACCTGATTTAAACCTCTAATTGCCATACTACCATGTCGCAATTGCATGCATTGCACAGCAATCATGTATTTAAATTTAGGTGGTGAGGAGGCAACATATCACCTGTCAAACAGACTGTGATTGCTTTTTTGAGAGGAGCAGCAGTGTTTGCTGCACTTGTGAATGAGCCCCTATGGCTAAACGCAGCAAACCAGCAGGAACGTGGTGTGGGGAAACTGCAGCACATTAGTGTGAAATAAGCCCTATACTAGTATGTCCAGTGTATTGCTTCACACTGACCTGAAGATCTCTTCTTTCCTGCTGCTGGCACCACTCTGGAGAACACTTGTAGGGATAAGAGGTGGAGTGCAGTTGGTATCACTACGCATGGGACAGGAGCCAGCACTACAGAGTCAACTAATGTGGCTCTTGCTTACTACTACAAATTTACAAGTAGTCCCTCTGCATTGATGCTCTGGGACCCCCAACTTACAGGGACCCTCAATAGCCATTGCGACTAGGCTTTTCTTTAAAGTGGCACCCAGAGTTTAAAGTGATTGTAAAGCTTATTTTTTTGTTAAAAATAATAAACATGTTAAACATGCCTGTCTTGTGCAGTAGATTTGCACAGAGGAGCCTGGATCCTCCTGTTCTCGGGTCTCCTGGCACCTCCCTTCTGTTAAGTGACCCCACAGCAAGGAGCTTGCTATGGAGGCACCCGAGCCCAGCTGTAGCTCTGTGTATCCATTCAGACACAGAGCTGCGGCACCGCCCAGCTCCACCCCCTTTATCGCCTCCTTGGCTGACTGACTGACTAATTGACAGCAGCAGGGGGGAATGGCATCACTCTGCTGTCTCAGCCAATGAGGAAGTGAGTTCTGGGCAGCCAATGCAATCCTACAACATTGCTAGATAGAGAGGGGGCCCAAGTAAGTATTAAAGTGGAGGTTCACCCTAAAAAAAATTCAATACATTGAGAAGACTGATTACACTGCGGGTATGCTGTGTTTTTTTTTTTTTTTTTCCATACATACCTCGTTATCGCCGTTTCATCCCTCGGCTTCCGGGTATGATTCTTGCGGGTCTGGGCGTTCCTAGTTGATTGACATTCCTCCGACCGACGCATCCATCGCGTCACGATTTTCCGAAAGTAGCCGAACGTCGGTGCGCAGGCACCGTATAGAGCCGCACCGACGTTCGGCTTCTTTAGGCTACTCGTGACGCGATGGATGCGTCCGTCGGAAGCCTGTCGGAAGACTGTCAATCAAAATAGGAACGCCCAGTCCCGAAGACCATACCCGGAAGTGGCGGAGAAGATCGCTCTCTAAAACGGTAAGTACAGCTTCGATTTAAAAAAAAAATAGCCGATTCCCCTTGACAAAATGAGCATCAATCTAAGGTTAAATTTTTTTTTTAGGGTGAACTCCCGCTTTAAGAGGGGCTGTTGCACACAGAAGGCTTTTTTATCTCAATGCATAGAACACATTAAGATAAAACACCTTCAGACTTTACAACCACTTTAAGTGGTTAAAGTAAAGTGTATCTTAAGGCCAAACTTTTTTAGTTTTGGATAGAGTAGGAGGTGATTACAATACTGACATTTTTTTCTTTTCCCCCATAGGGGAGATTTTCTTTCACTTGCTGTTTTGAGATAAAGCAGGAAGTAGGAGAAAATCTCTACATAATACTCTCGTAGACTCTAGTGGAAGATCTCCCCACAATTCTGGTTCAAGTGACAACTCAGAATGCTAGATTAACCCTCACTAACAGTCCTATTTGCAAGAGTGACCAGGATGACCAGCAGGGACACTCGGGTATAAAAACCTGACAAAGGGTCTAAAACCTTTCCACACTTTACCTCAAAATGGGCTTTTTATACACTTTAGAGAAACCTTCTCTGAGATAAAAAAAAGTATAGACTGCCAATACTAGCCTTAAAAAGCCAGTTGTCTGACTGTCATGGTAATACTGCAACAGTTTTTGGGTTATTGACCTAGAATAAGTATACACATCAGTTGTTCTGAGTCCATGACTTAATGGTTTAAGCTATTGGAACACTGTATGTGTCTTTCCGTTTGATATTCCTTTTAACATTAAAAAAAGAGTTCAAAGAGAGCGATTTGCAAAATCTGGAATTGTTACTGAACATCGTCAATGCATACACGTAAGATTCAGCGTCTGCTACAAGAGCTTCAAAGATGAGGAGGGACAATGGGTCTGATTTATGATGTCTGGATCAGAAATGCAGCTGTTCTATTTAGCAACCAATTCTGGCAACTTTTTACTTGGTCCTATTTCTTTGCTCCAGTTTGTACAGATTTTCACTAAATTACATTTATTTTTTTAGGCTAAAGCTGCTACTTAAAGACAGAGTGATTTTGGTCTGGCTTTTTAGAAGGGTGTTCTAAAATATATAACATTCAGTAGCATTGTGTGTCTCTAAGCTTTTAAAACCACTTCTTGTTTAGACCTGCCATACACGGATCGGAATTCAGCCAGTTCAGCAGGGACCAATTGAATTTCGATCCATGTTTGGGCAGGCTGGTTGTACACAACTCCATCTATAGCTGGTGGGGCTGATCGACAGGAAATTTCCCAACAGGCTGGTTGTGCACAAGTCGATCTATCGCAGCCACTGGCTATAGCTGTCGATGCTGATGAGTGTATTCTAGCGACGGGGAATCTCCCCGCTGTCACAATACAAAGGCTCAGCAGGAGGGATTTCTCCATCTACATCAAGTGTGTGGGTGGGAGCATCGAGTCGTTTTCTTTTGTTCAGCCAGCGTGTTGAACAAAAGAACATGACTTGTGCATGGCCAGCCTTATTTGTCTTTAGCAATTTAATAATTTGCCAATTTTCTATGTAATCCATTCCTTCAGTGTATGTTATATTGCAGAGCCCTTGTCCTATCTATTCCTATGACTAAGTACAATGTAACTTTGTGTCTTTGTCAGCATTGACATTGTTACTTTATGGCCATTTCAAAACTACCAACCATTTTTCAAAAAGTATCTTCTTACTTTCTGTGATCCAAATGTTTAGTGTATAGTGTACAAGAGCCACTGTGGTGGTTAATTAAAACAGATTTGTTATCAAAAACATTGGTTGTTTTTTTTTGTTTGTTGTTGCTGTTAACGGGGTTGTAAACCCTTATGTATCCTACAGTCATGGCCAAAATTGTTGGCACCCCAGAAATTTTTCCAGAAAATCAAATATTTCTCACAGAAAAGTATTGCAGTAACACATGTTTATTCCCTTTGTGTGTATTGGAACAAAACAAAAAAAAGGGAGGAAAAAAAGCTAATTGGACATAATGTCACACAAAACTCCAATAATAGTCAAGTCAAAATTCTTGGCAACCTTAAAGCGGAGGTTCACCCATAGAGAACACATTTTCCCCTTAGATGAATGCTCGTTTTGTCTAGGGGAATCGGCTAGTTGTTTTAAAATATGATCCGTACTTACCGTTTACGAGATGCATCGGATATGGGCTGCGGGACTGGGCGTTCCTTCTTGATTGACAGTCTTCCGAGAGGCTTCCGACGGTCGCATCCATCGCGTCACTCGTAGCCGAAAGAAGCCGAATGTCGGTGTGGCTCTATACTGCGCCTGCGCACCGACGTTCGGCTTCTTTCGGAAAATCGTGACACGATGGATGTGACCGTCGGAAGCCTCTCGGAAGACTGTCAATCAAGAAGGAACGCCCGCTCCCGAAGACCCATACCCGGAAGCGACGGAGAAGATGCATCTCGTAAACGGTAAGTACGGATCATATTTTAAAACAACTAGCCGATTCCCCTTCACAAAACGAGCATTCATCTAAGGGGAAAAGAGAAAAAAAAAACTAATTGGGTGAACTCCTGCTTTAACCTAATATTTGGTTGCACACCCTTTGGAAAAAATAATTTGGGGTCATTGTCCTGCTAGAAGACCCAAGATCTTTTTTTTTTAGTTTTTTTACAGTGCTTCTGGGGAAGGGGTGGTAGGGGGATTTATGGGGCAGTGGGCAGTGTCAGTAGAGCAGTGGATGGTGTCAATAGGTTTTTCATTTTTATTTATTCTTTTTTTTTTTTACAATGTTTTTTGGGTGGAGGGGGTTGGGACTGTGGACAGTGTTGGTAGGGCGGGTGGTGGTGTTTCGTAGTTTTTTATTTTATATTCTTTGTTACCCATTTTTATTTTTTATAATTCTTTTTCAATTTTCTTGTTATATTTATTGGATTAAAAAAATATAAAATATTATATCAGTTGGAGGGCTTTGGTGACATGTCAGGGGTCTAAATGGACCCCTGACATCTCCCCTTTGAGACAGAGAAAGAGGCTGAGGACACAGATTCCCCAGTCTCTTTCTCAGCATTGAAGATGAAAGGACAGAAGACGGCTCCTGATCATTCATAAACTGAAGCAGAGTAACACACAGGTTACTCTGCTCAGTTATTACAGGCCATAGAGAGCGTTCGGTAGCGATCGCTCTCTGTGTCCAATTCAGAAAAGGAAGGAGTCGGCCCAGGGGAGGACAGGGGGCCAGAGAACACAGGGCTGGAGGAGGAGGACATGGCGGATATTGGGGGATAATCGATGTGGCAGCGGTACAGTGCGAGCACCGATCGCCCTGAATGGCATTTCAGCTGACAGCCGCTGGAGGGAGACGAGACAAAGCGACTGTTTGAAAAGCCATGCAGGGAGATTGGTGCTCACAACTGTCCCCCCCCCCCCCCCCGCACTGATTTTCGTTCCGATCAAGGGAGAATAATTCATGTGTACAGTGTGGATCTCAGAGTGTCCCCCCCTCTCGGGGGCCCATGTGCAGTTAACACCCTGCACACATAGATGATACGCCACTGATCCTAGGATATCTTATACTTGCAATACCTACAAACAAAGCAAAGCTAACTGAATAACAGCCCCTCAAAAGCTGCAGGCGCTGTTAGTTAGCTTTGTCATATACTTCTATGGAGGCTTTGGAGACAAAAAAAGCGACATGGGGGTATAATTGTTTGAAGCAAAGCAAATACAACGTGTAAACAGGACTGTAAGCTTACCATTTTATTTAGTGAAAAGCGTTTAACCACTTCAATACTGGGCACTTTCACCCCTTTCCTTCCCAGGCCAATTTTCAGCTTTCAGCACTCTCGCACTTTAAATTAAAATTGCGCAGTCATCCAACACTGTACCCAAATAAATGTTTTATAATTTTGTTCACAGAAATAGAGCTTTCTTTTGGTGGTATTGTGGGGGACAGGTGTTTTTACTGTGTGGGGATGTGTGTGCTGACAGTGTTTTGGGGACATTGTGTGGGGACACTGGGCCAGTGATCAGTGTGTAAAAAACAGCTCATACTCGCTGATCACCGGCCGGCTGCTGAGATCAGATCTCCTCTCCTCACTGTCAGCTTCCCTGTGAGGAGAGCTGTGCTGATCTCCTAGCAACCGGCTCTCTATTTACGTGACATGATGGTTGTGATTGGAAACAGCCATCAGGAGGGCCAATCACAGAGCCCTCCTGTCGATCGGAGATGCGCCTCGTCTGGGTGACACGAGCGCATTGAGATCGCGCGGCTGAGCAAGCACGGGCATGCGCTTTCCCCCTCCTTCTGAAGGACGTTCTTGAACATCTGTTTAGAAAGAGGAAGCGCCCACCCAGCCGTATATGTACAGTGGCCGGGTGGGAGGTTGGTTAATTGGCATTCAAGGCTCTTTAAAAAAGCATGTCCGAAGCCACATTTTGAAGCAAGTTCAAACAATTCCTTAATGTAACCAGCCCCTGTTGCTTTTTCTGGATTGGCTGTCAGAGTTGTCAACTGATCCCACCTGCTCCCAAAGATTAAGGGCTGTTTTTGACAGCTCCGACTGTATGCTGGGAGCGCATACTCAGCACACAAACCACTGCTGCCCATGGACACACATGTGCTGTGTGTGGGCATTAAGGTCCAACCCCTTTGCTGCCATATGTGTTATGTAGAGAGCAAGATGAAAACTATGCCTCTGAGTTATTAGTGGGTAAATAGAAGAAATTAAAGATTTTGAAGAGCACTTTTTTTTTTTTTTTAGATTTATCATATTCATAAGAATGAGCACATATTTTGTAGAATTTTTTTTTTGTATTTTCTGTATGCTTGCATTCTAGGTCTAGTTTTTATGACGGAGGTGGTATTTTTTTCTTTTTTTTGCATCTACAAAGCAAATTTTTTCTCAAACATCAACTTTTTGACTTTCATTAAAAGGACACTTGCCTGTCCTAGGATCCAACAGCATTTTCTCCCGGCCGATTCTTTACTTGTCTTTGGCTCTCCGACACCAGCATATTTAGTGTGGGAAGCCTACTGTGACTCCTTGCAGCTCTACCGCCTTCTTCCCACTGCACATGCATGAGCCATGCTGCACTGTGTAAATGGTCCAGCAGTCTCGTGGGACCTGTAAGGCCGCGTACACACGATCAGTCCATCCGATGAGAATGGTCCTAAGGACCGTTTTCATCGGTTAGCCGATGAAGCTGTCTGATTTGCCTACACACCATCAGTTAAAAAAAACGATCGAGTCAAACGCGGTGACGTAAAACACAACGACGTGCAGAGAAAAATGAAGTTCAATGCTTCCAAGCATGCGTCGACTTGATTCTGAGCATGCGTGGGTTTTTAACCAATTATTTTGCATACTAACCATCGGTTTTGACCTATCGGTTAGGCGTCCATCGGTTCAATTTTAAAGAAAGTTCTAACATTTTTGACCGAAGGATAACTGACCGATGGGGCGCACACACGATCGGTTTGGACTGATGAAAAGGTCCTTCAGCCTAGGTTCACACTGCTGCGAATTCAAAATCGCGGTAAAATGCGCGATTTTACCGCGATTTGCCGCGATTTTGGCCGCAATTTAATGTAAATCGCGGCCCGAAATCGCAAAAAGTAGTACAGGAACTACTTTTTGAAATCGCAGATGCGGCGTCGCACTGATTAGGACAGTGCCATTGCCGACAATTGCCGCCGATTTGAGATGCGATTTGACATGTCAAATCGCATCTCAAATCGTTCCAAATCGTACCCAGTGTGAACCAGGGCTCAGTCTGTTTTCATCGGTTTGGACTGACCGTGTGTACGCGGCCTCAGTGTTCGAGGAGGGCTTGTCATGCTAGCAAGGTTTTTTTTCAAAGTTGTTTTTCACCAAAATAAAGACATGGATGGATGGATGTGTGGGTGAGTTTGCTTTGAATATTAAAAATGAATTGAAAAGCGCTTTGTTTGTGGCGTTCAGATATGGTTAGATTCTGCTTGGATTGCACCAACATCTCTTTTTGTAAATGTGTAGAATTGACAATGGGTGATGTGACTGATCTGGTCTTGTAGCAGTGATAGCGCCTAGCTGCTCACAGCAGTTTGTAGAAATTGCTGACAGTCAGTACTGTGAGTACATACATTAATGCATACTTAAACACAGAAAAGGGAGTTGTTTAATGTATTTTATGAACTCTAAAAAAACAGAAGAATGCTGTTTATCTATTTTCCAGATTTATTGTTTTTATTCTGGTAATGCTAATGACTAACTTAAATGGGATGCACACTAAATGCAGCCATTCTAAGCTAGCGTTGTTAATGTCAGGATGTACGCAGTGACACAACCTTTTCCTTTCTGAAAGCATCACCATTTTGGTGTGTAATAGGTAGTATTTATGTATTATATATATATATATTGCAAGTATGCGATGTTTGTTAACCAATTTGACCAACTTAAAGCGGTTGTAAACCTGCGATTATTTATTTTTTCACCTGAAAGGCAAAAGCCATAATGAGCTAGTATGCACAGCATATTAGCTCATTATGAAATACTTACCTCGGAACGAGGTGAGAGGAACTTACCTGGTCCACGCCGAGCGAGATGTCATCTTGACTCGGCGTGTCTTCCGGGTATCGCCGCTCCAGCGCTGTGATTGGCTGGAGCGGCGATGACGTCACTCCCGCGCATGTGTGTGGGAGACTTCAATTCGGCAAGGTCCGGCGGCTGCCGGTCCCTTAGCCGAGGATCCCCGCTGCGCATGCGCCCCTGCAATCAGCGGCGCATTGCGGGGGGGAATATCTCCTAAACCGTACAGGTTTAGGAGATATTCTTTATACCTACAGGTAAGCCTTATTATAGGCTTACCTGTAGGTAAAAGTCCTTAAGTGGGGTTTACAACCACTTTAAATTGTTGTTGTTGTTGTTATATTTGTTAGTAAAATGTTAAAATATATTATCTTAATCGTACAGTATAAGTCACAGGTTGGATGTTCGTAGACCCTGGGTTATGAATAATAAAACATTCTACCCACAAACAAAAATGTATTGTATTGCAGTTCACCAGTTTTATTTTTTGTCTTTTTCCATTATTCTCACCAGTTGATCCAGCCAGTAAGTATTTTTTTTTTTTTTTTTCAATTTCATAATATCAGTCTGTTTAGACCAGGGGTGTCAAACTGGCGGCCCTCCAGCTGTTCCGAAACTACAAGTCCCATCATGCCTCTGCCTGTTAGAATTATGCTTGTAACTGTTAGCCTTGCAATGCCTCATGGGACTTGTAGTTTTGCAACAGCTGGAGGGCCGCCAGTTTGACACCCCTGGTTTAGACAAAGTAGCAGTTAGAAGGTTGAGACAAACCATTTACGACTGACGGGTGGGCCCAATGGTTAGCTTTCATTTTATGTAAAATCATTATCCCAAAAGGGAAAAAAAACTGTTTACTGTAACTGCTTTTGAAGTTTTAGTTTGAGTTCAGCTTCAGTTTGGTAGCCAAATCTATATAATCTAGTCCAGGGATACTTCATTAAAATTCAAGGAGGTCCGGTCGCCAAAATTTTCTTTGGGCCGAGGTCCGAATCTCAAGTCTGTGTTATGACTCTGAGAAAGATTGTAATCATTTGGACAGAACAAACTGAGTGGGTATTAGCCACACCAGTGAAATAGGACTTTGCTGGAGCGTTATGTCTATAAAAGGTGAGCTAGTAAATTCACAGAGAATTTCTTATAGAAAAATAACAATTTTATTTAAATACATAAAAACAATAAATACAATCCATTGTTTGCCCTGATACAGTATAGATGCTATGATTGGTTAGATGGGGGTGGTGCTGGTCGCCAACATGTTTCGCGTAAATTAGCGTCGTCGCATCCATCTATTTCATATCTTCATCGAATAATATGCAAAAAACAGAACAAATTATTTACATACAGTATATTGTTACAGGGCATAAAAACATTTCATAAATGGTAATATTATTCTTGCATAGTGTATATATAAGCTCACCAAAAACTGTAAACTGTCAGGTCTGGTCTGTAAAGTGCACGCGGCATATGGTGACCCCAAGGCGGTAACTTGCCGCCTTGGGGTCACCAAATGCCGCGTGCACTTTACAGACCAGACCTGACAGTTTACAGTTTTTGGTGAGCTTATATATACTATGCAAGAATAATATTTATGAAATGTTTTTATGCCCTGTAACAATATATGTAAATAATTTGTTCTGTTTTTTGCATATTATTAGATGAAGATATGAAATAGATGGATGCGGCGCCCCAACGACGCTAATTTATGCGAAACATGTTGGCGACCAGCACCACCCCCATCTAACCAATCATAGCATCTATACTGTATCAGGGCAAACAATGGATTTTATTTATTGTTTTTATATATTTAAATAAAATTGTTATTTTTTCTATAAGAAATTCTCTGTGAATTTACTAGCTCACCTTTCATAGACCTAACGCTCCAGCAAAGTCCTATTTCACTGGTGTGGCTAATACCCACTCAGTTTGTTTTTTGTCCAAATCATTTTAACTCTTTAAGGACTGGTGCATCTTTGTCTGTGCTGGAAATCGCCCAAAAAATGTTTCTTCAGATTGTAATCGTATTTCTATTCAAACATGAGACATGTACAATTTTAACAATATTTATTGTCAAGTTTCAGGTGTCCCCATCACAGTGCCCCTTTACATCAGGTGTCCCCATCACAGTGCCCCTTTACATCAGGTGTCCCCATCACAGTGCCCCTTTACATCAGGTGTCCCCATCACAGTGCCCCTTTACATCAGGTGTCCCCATCACAGTGCCCCTTTACATCAGGTGTCCCCATCACAGTGCCCCTTTACATCAGGTGTCCCCATCACAGTGCCCCTTTACATCAGGTGTCCCCATCACAGTGCCCCTTTACATCAGGTGTCCCCATCACAGTGCCCCTTTACATCAGGTGTCCCCATCACAGTGCCCCATTACATCAGGTGTCCCCATCACAGTGCCCCTTTACATCAGGTGTCCCCATCACAGTGCCCCTTTACATCAGGTGTCCCCATCACAGTGCCCCTTTACATCAGGTGTCCCCATCACAGTGCCCCTTTACACCAGGTGTCCCCATCACAGTGCCCCTTTACACCAGGTGTCCCCATCACAGTGCCCCTTTACACCAGGTGTCCCCATCACAGTGCCCCTTTACACCAGGTGTCCCCATCACAGTGCCCCTTTACACCAGGTGTCCCCATCACAGTGCCCCTTTACACCAGGTGTCCCCATCACAGTGCCCCTTTACACCAGGTGTCCCCATCACAGTGCCCCTTTACACCAGGTGTCCCCATCACAGTGCCCCTTTACACCAGGTGTCCCCATCACAGTGCCCCTTTACACCAGGTGTCCCCATCACAGTGCCCCTTTACACCAGGTGTCCCCATCACAGTGCCCCTTTACATCAGGTGTCCCCATCACAGTGCCCCTTTACATCAGGTGTCCCCATCACAGTGCCCCTTTACATCAGGTGTCCCCATCACAGTGCCCCTTTACATCAGGTGTCCCCATCACAGTGCCCCTTTACATCAGGTGTCCCCATCACAGTGCCCCTTTACATCAGGTGTCCCCATCACAGTGCCCCTTTACATCAGGTGTCCCCATCACAGTGCCCCTTTACATCAGGTGTCCCCATCACAGTGCCCCTTTACATCAGGTGTCCCCATCACAGTGCCCCTTTACATCAGGTGTCCCCATCACAGTGCCCCATTACATCAGGTGTCCCCATCACAGTGCCCCTTTACATCAGGTGTCCCCATCACAGTGCCCCTTTACATCAGGTGTCCCCATCACAGTGCCCCTTTACATCAGGTGTCCCCATCACAGTGCCCCTTTACACCAGGTGTCCCCATCACAGTGCCCCTTTACACCAGGTGTCCCCATCACAGTGCCCCTTTACACCAGGTGTCCCCATCACAGTGCCCCTTTACACCAGGTGTCCCCATCACAGTGCCCCTTTACACCAGGTGTCCCCATCACAGTGCCCCTTTACACCAGGTGTCCCCATCACAGTGCCCCTTTACACCAGGTGTCCCCATCACAGTGCCCCTTTACACCAGGTGTCCCCATCACAGTGCCCCTTTACCCCAGGTGTCCCCATCACAGTGCCCCTTTACACCAGGTGTCCCCATCACAGTGCCCCTTTACACCAGGTGTCCCCATCACAGTGCCCCTTTACACCAGGTGTCCCCATCACAGTGCCCCTTTACACCAGGTGTCCCCATCACAGTGCCCCTTTACACCAGGTGTCCCCATCACAGTGCCCCTTTACACCAGGTGTCCCCATCACAGTGCCCCTTTACACCAGGTGTCCCCATCACAGTGCCCCTTTACATCAGGTGTCCCCATCACAGTGCCCCTTTACATCAGGTGTCCCCATCACAGTGCCCCTTTACATCAGGTGTCCCCATCACAGTGCCCCTTTACATCAGGTGTCCCCATCACAGTGCCCCTTTACATCAGGTGTCCCCATCACAGTGCCCCTTTACATCAGGTGTCCCCATCACAGTGCCCCTTTACATCAGGTGTCCCCATCACAGTGCCCCTTTACATCAGGTGTCCCCATCACAGTGCCCCTTTACATCAGGTGTCCCCATCACAGTGCCCCTTTACATCAGGTGTCCCCATCACAGTGCCCCTTTACATCAGGTGTCCCCATCACAGTGCCCCTTTACATCAGGTGTCCCCATCACAGTGCCCCTTTACATCAGGTGTCCCCATCACAGTGCCCCTTTACATCAGGTGTCCCCATCACAGTGCCCCTTTACATCAGGTGTCCCCATCACAGTGCCCCTTTACATCAGGTGTCCCCATCACAGTGCCCCTTTACATCAGGTGTCCCCATCACAGTGCCCCTTTACACCAGGTGTCCCCATCACAGTGCCCCTTTACACCAGGTGTCCCCATCACAGTGCCCCTTTACACCAGGTGTCCCCATCACAGTGCCCCTTTACACCAGGTGTCCCCATCACAGTGCCCCTTTACACCAGGTGTCCCCATCACAGTGCCCCTTTACACCAGGTGTCCCCATCACAGTGCCCCTTTACACCAGGTGTCCCCATCACAGTGCCCCTTTACACCAGGTGTCCCCATCACAGTGCCCCTTTACACCAGGTGTCCCCATCACAGTGCCCCTTTACACCAGGTGTCCCCATCACAGTGCCCCTTTACACCAGGTGTCCCCATCACAGTGCCCCTTTACACCAGGTGTCCCCATCACAGTGCCCCTTTACACCAGGTGTCCCCATCACAGTGCCCCTTTACACCAGGTGTCCCCATCACAGTGCCCCTTTACACCAGGTGTCCCCATCACAGTGCCCCTTTACACCAGGTGTCCCCATCACAGTGCCCCTTTACACCAGGTGTCCCCATCACAGTGCCCCTTTACACCAGGTGTCCCCATCACAGTGCCCCTTTACACCAGGTGTCCCCATCACAGTGCCCCTTTACACCAGGTGTCCCCATCACAGTGCCCCTTTACACCAGGTGTCCCCATCACAGTGCCCCTTTACACCAGGTGTCCCCATCACAGTGCCCCTTTACACCAGGTGTCCCCATCACAGTGCCCCTTTACACCAGGTGTCCCCATCACAGTGCCCCTTTACACCAGGTGTCCCCATCACAGTGCCCCTTTACATCAGGTGTCCCCATCACAGTGCCCCTTTACATCAGGTGTCCCCATCACAGTGCCCCTTTACATCAGGTGTCCCCATCACAGCGCCCCTTTACATCAGGTGTCCCCATCACAGTGCCCCTTTACATCAGGTGTCCCCATCACAGTGCCCCTTTACATCAGGTGTCCCCATCACAGTGCCCCTTTACATCAGGTGTCCCCATCACAGTGCCCCTTTACATCAGGTGTCCCCATCACAGTGCCCCTTTACACCAGGTGTCCCCATCACAGTGCCCCTTTACATCAGGTGTGCCCATCACAGTGCCCCTTAACATAAAATGTGCCCATCACAGTGCCCCTTAACATAAAATGTGCCCATCACAGTGCCCCTTAACATAAAATAGGGGTCACGCTGATGAGCACATTTTATATTAAGGGGCACTCTGATGAGCACAACAAAATGTACCCCTTAACATAAAATATGCCCACCAGAGTGCTCATTACCAAAAATGTGCCCATCAGTGTGCCCCTTAACATAAAATAAGGGTCACGCTGATGGGCACATTTTATTTTAAGGGGCACTCTGGCACATTTTATTTTAAGGGGCACGCTGATGGACAAATTTTATTTTACGAGGCATGTTGATCGGTATATTTTTAATGTGCACACTGATGGCCACATTTTATGTTAAGGGGCACTCTGATGGGCACAACAAAATATGTCCATCAGTGTGCCCCTTAACAAAATATGCCCATCAGTGTGGACATTAAAAATATACCCATCAGTGTGCCCCATAACAAAATATGCCCATCAGTGTGCACATTAAAAATATACCCATCAGCGTGCCCCTTAAAATAAAATTTGTCCATCAGTGTGCCCCTTAAAATAAAATGTGCCAGAGTGCCCCTTAAAATAAAATGTGCCCATCAGCGTGACCCTTATTTTATGTTAAGGGGCACACTGATGGGCACATTTTTAAAATAAAAAAAGGTGCCCATCAGCCTGACCTTTAATTTAAATATGCCCAGCAGTGTGCACAATAAAAATACTTTAGTGATCACTAGTTAAGTGTATAACACATACCTTGCATGCAGGAGGGCACATCTTAAATATTGAAGGGGCGGAAGCTACGAGACATTGGGAGCCAGGACCCGGGATCCGCGGGGGGGGCGGGGCGCACCCGTGACGTCACGCCTCTTCTCGCAGGGAGAGTCGGGAACCGCGAGCAACAGGGGGGCGGGGTGCGCGTGACGTTACGCCCCTACTCACGGCCCGTGAGTCAACTTTTGTTTTCGCCGAGACCTGCACGCAGCGTCATTGGTTGCTGAGGAAGCTCGCGATCCCAGCAAACCAACGCTGCCATTTACAATTATACTGGCGGCCTGGCGGTCCGAGGAGAAGCATCACTCTGTCCGGACTTGGACTGCGGGCCGCCATTTAGTGACGGCTGATCTAGTCTAAGGCAGCCAATAAATTAGTCAGTTTTTTGCTGGGTTCCTAAAGGGGTTGTGCCCAGCCGTGCCATTCTGTCAACGTATATCGTCGTGTGGCGGTCCTTAAGAGGTTAAATGTTTGAAAAAAATTACACACAAATTGAGCTTTCTTTTGATGATATTTGATCAGCTTTGGGGTTTTTTTTGTGCTAAAAAAGATCCTAAATTTTGTAAAAAAAAAATGAATCTTTCTTCGTTTCTGTTATAAAATTTAGCAAATTAGTCATTTTTCTTCATACATTTTGGCCAAAATGTATACTGCTATATATACTTATACATACTTCCCTAATAATCTAGAGAAGTATGGTAACGGCGGAAATGGTCACCTATAAAGAGGCCTGGTTGGGAAGGACACCGGGGACAATAATACGCTGTGTCGGGGGGGGGGGGGGGGGTTTGTGAGTCTCATATTAAAAGTTAGGCTTAATTTTTTTTTACATTTCTCCATGTTAAGTTCTCCCCACTCAAAGGGATGGGCGTAACTAGAACCAGGGTTGCTTACTATAAACTGCTGTGCATAGAGGTTGCACTGTGCCACGATGGACGATAGTAGGTCTTCAGTAAGAATGTAATGAAAAAATACAAGAAAGGAAAAATTATCGGTATTCACCTGGACACCTGGACACCTGGCTGGGCAGTAGGGGTGCAACGGATCAAAAAGCTCACGGTTCGGATCGTTCCTCGGATCAGAAGTCACGGATCGGATCATTTTTCGGATCGGCAAAAAAAAATAAAAAAATTCTCCCCCACGGAAATATCCACATCTCTCCCCCCCCACTGTAATATCCACATCCCCCCACTGTAATATCCACACCCCCCCCACTGTAATATCCACATACCCTCAGGCAAGACAGCCCCCCCTCTATCAGGCAAGACAGCCCCCCCAGACAAGTCAGCCCCCCCTCAGGCAAGACAACCCCCCCTCTCAGGTAAGACAAACCCCCCCCCCCTCAGGTAGTACAGAGTCACTTCCGTTCCAGCGGTGTGTCCGAGTGCGGGCTCCTCCTCCTCTGTGGGTGTAAACTGAGGAGGAGGGCTGCTGCCGGGTGTACCAAGATGGCCGCGGCTTCCGGAGCTAGGCCGAAGCTGCGGCCTTTCCTAATGTTATTGCCGCGGCTCCGAAGCTGCGGCCTTTCCTAACGTTATAGCCATGGCTCCGGAGCCGCGGACATAACATTAGGAAAGGCCGCGGCTTCGGCCTAGCTCCAGAGCCGCGGCAATCCGCGGATCACAGTGTGTGCCGATCCGAAGGGGGTGACCCGTTCGGATCACGGATCACCTGTGATCCGTTGCAGCCCTACTGGGCAGTGAAAGGGGGGATGTTTGCTGCTCTGGAATTAGGGGGGAGCCATAGGGGATTCTGAAGGGCATTGGGAAGGCTGGCATGGGCCCTATCACTTTGGGGCTGAGAAGACACCCAACTAGTTCTTGGCCTTTTCTGCAGTGGTACTCATGGATGGTACTGCGCTCTAGGTGGATGGCACTGCACTCGAGGTGGACGGCACTGCGCTCAAAGGTGGATGGCACTGAGCTGCTGGTAGTAGCCCGCTGCTTCACACCATAACACCTTCTTTTCATGGGCACACGTTTCTCTTCCTCCGATTCTGTAGCAGACCTAGTGTTTAAAATGAGTTCATATGTTGAATCAGAATCGGACTGAGACTCAGAGAGCTTTCCGCTGCTCTCGTTGCTCAGGCTAAGAAGCTGGTATGCTGCCTCCGCTGGAAAAATATTTTTTCACCATACTGGTCACTGTGGTGCGATAGGGAAACTAGGACAGATGCGGCTGCACTGCTGGGTGCTGGTAAGGGTGCACTGCTGGGTGCTGGTGAGGGTGCACTACTGGGTACAGATAAGGGTGCACTAATGCACTACAGCTGATTTGTTTGGTCATCGATAAAAATTCCACCCCCAGCAAAGCCCATCATTGAAATATCCGCTCCCCTCATCTAAATATCCGCCCCTCTCGTACATGAACATGCCTTCCACAATGCGAGACAACAGCTGATCGTAAACTTGGCTGTTCTGAGAGTCCGTTCTGTGCATGCGCAGTTCCGACCGGGCATTTCTCGACAGGACACGGCAATAAAAAATTGTGAAAAAAGTGGTGTGGGGTATGGATTTTAAGAGGAACCCCACACCAAAATTTCCACACAAATTTCCACCCTTAGGTTTGGTATGGATTTTTAGGGGAACCCCCACACCATATCCATACCAGATCCTTATCCGAGCATGCAGCCTGGCAGGTCACGAAATGGGGGGGCTAGCAAGCGCCTCCCCTCCTGAACCATACCAGGCCACATGCCCTTAACCTGGGGAGTTTCTTTGTGGCGGGGGGGGCCCTCTTCCCCACAACCCTGGCCAGTGAATGTGGGGGTTCCGGGCAGGGGGCTTATCGGAAACTGGAAGCACCCTTTAACTGATCTCGGCCCCCCATATGAATGATCCCCACAGTTTTTTCTCATTGAATTCATGTTCAAAACCAATGAGATGTGCAATTCAGATGCGTTCCCATAGAAGGCAATGGGCCTGAAATTTGCATGTGAATCACACCACAGTGCTCAGAAAACACACAGGACTCTTTAAAATGGCAGTGAATTTGTACTGCCGATGCACCGTATATATGTGAACCGGCTTCATAGAAAGCCTGTTTGGTTCACATGTTCACAATGTGCATATATGTGAACGGAGCTTAAACGTGTATATTAATAACTAAGGTTAAAGCTGATCTCCAGTCAAAACCATTTATTAAAACACAATATATGCCTCAATAACCATAAAGGATATAAATTCACTTTACGTGCATCAAATGCCTTTGTAAACCTAAATATTTATTTGTCAAAAAAGCTGTGGGAGGAGCCCAGCAGGTCCCCCTACAACAGGCTGCCTGCAGAAAACTGTGAAGGATGATTCAGTTTAAATTCTCCCTGCTTGGTTAATGCTGTGTTAGAAGGTGATTTCAGGTGTGACTCACTCCTCTAACAGACTATTGATACGTTAATGACCCTTCCTCAGCCAGCTCCCTATTTCAAAGGGTTAATTGATCTATTGTGTGTGTGAAGAAGCCCTGTGGTTACTGTTTACTGTGATTAGAAGGGGCTCATGTTAATTATTCTGATTGCTTCATTGTGGTAATTATCCCTTCTATCCACAGGGCCAAGCTGTCTAGATAATGTATTCTGTTTGAACTAGTAATTAATGTCACTGATGTCATTATCTAAAGAAATGTCGTCAGGGTCGGCTCCGTCGTGTCTGCCTAATCATCTGTATGGGAGCCCCCACTGTGTGAGGGGGCGGAGATTTGTCATTGTAACAGTTGGTAAATTACATATAAGCTCTGTGTTATACCATTAAAATCTGTCTTGTTCCAGCAGTAAGCGCTGACCCATGTGTGGCTTATTGGGCGATTCCAGGAATGTTCCTCCTCGTGGAATATTGGGTGATGCTCTTTATGGAAGAAGGGAATATTTGACGGGGATATCATTCTAATACCGTCATAAAAACTACAGGAGGGGGTTGGAGAAATTAGCAGTCACCCTCCACGTGTTGAGAGAGAGCAGCAGTGACTGGTCTTTATTACAGGAAACTCCTGTACAGAAAGAACATTTAACACTGGATTACTGTAAATATCTGTCAGAAACACACAAAGCACAGCAAGATTTAAAGCGGTTGTATACCCGCATTTTTTTTTTTTTTACACCTGTAAGGCAAAAGCCATAATGAGCTAGTATGCACCGCTCATTATGAAATACTTACCTTAAAACGAGGTGTGTAGAACTTACCTGGTCCACGCCGAGCGAGATGTCATCTTGCCTGGCGTGTCTTCCTGGAACGGCGATGTCGGCTGCCGGCCCTTTAGCCGAGAATGCCCCCTGCGCATTGATTGCAGCGGCGCATTGTGATGGAAATATCTCCTAAACCGTACAGGTTTAGGAGATATTCTTTATACCTACAGGTAAGCCTTATTATAGGCTTACCTGTAGGTAAAAGTTAAACAAATGACTATACAACCACTTTAAAGCGGGGGTTCACCCTATGAACGGAAAAAAAAAAAAAAAATTCTACTACCATAAAATCAGGCATTGTAGCGCGAGCTACAGTATGCCTGTCCCGATTTTTTTACCCCCGTACTCACCTTGTACTCGTACATCGAAGATACCGGGGAATGGGCGTGCCTATGGAGACGGAGGATGATTGACGGCCGGCTCTGGCGCGTCACGCTTCTCCGGAAATAGCCGAAATAGGCTTGGCTCTTCACGGCGCCTGCGCATAGCCTGTGCGCAGGCGCCGTGAAGAGCCGAGACCTACTCCGGCTGTCTTCGGGGAGAGTGACGTGCCAGGGCCGGCCGTCAATCATCCTCCCTCTCCATAGGCACGCCCATTCCCCGCGGGAGCCGAAATCTACGATGTACGATTACAAGGTGAGTCCGGGGGTAAAAAAATCGGGACAGGCATACTGTAGCTCGTGCTACAATGCCTGTCTCGATGGTAAAATCATGTGGGTGAGGGTGAACTACCGCTTTAAGTAAGAATACACATGGATCCTGTGTTAAGACATTACTTGCTTATCCTTACTGTGCTATTATTACCAAACATGTACTTATCCTTTAAAATGAAATTGGTTTGTTGTAACATGGATATAAATGTTTATTTCATTATTTAATGTGATCAGAGCTAAAACATAAAACCTGGAAAAAAAATATTTTGTTGGTAAATATGGAATAATCTAGATGAATATATTTATGCTTATTTTCAGACAGTAAGTGGAGCCTTGAGGCCAGTTCACACCAGGCGCAGTTCCGTACAGTTTCGTGTGCATTTTTTCTGCACAAAATGCATGCACAGTGTTTTCCATGTATTCCAATAGCTCTAGTTCACACCATGCAGCCAGTTTCCGGTGCAGAAACTGACCGGAAACTAACTGCATGGTGTAATCTAGAGCCATTGGAATACATGGAAAACACTGTGCATGCATTTTGTGCAGAAAAAAAGCACACAGAACTGTGTCTGGTGTGAACTGGCCCTAAGGCCCCTTTCACACGGGCGGACCGTTCAGGTCCACCTGTCAGTTTTTTTAGGCGGACCTGAACGGACACTCCGTGCACCCCTATGGAGCGACGGATGTCAGCGGTGACATGCCCACTGACATCCGACCCACTCCGATCCGCTAAAGTGTGTCGGATGGAAACCCTATTTTCCATCCATCTAGCAGATCAGATAAAAACTGACTATACGGTCCGTCTTTATCCAATCCCCTATAGGTGCTCTGACAGGTCGGTCCCTGCACAGTTTGCAGAGACAGACCTGTTATCTGTCTGCTCAGCGGGAATCGACAGAGCGATCCCCCCTTTCAAACGTCCGTGTGAAAGGGCCCTCTGCTCTTCTTTTTTTTTTTTTTTACATTTTCCAGTTTCTTTTTTTTTTGTTTATAAAAAGCCTTTGGGGGACATTTATTAGTTCTCTAGGACAGCAATGCAACACTTGACTGAAACAGAAAAGAGATTATGACACTAAGTTATTCAGCTTAATTTATAAATTCCTCTGTCTGCTGCTCTAAAATAGCAATGCAATCAAAACTGAGTGCCCTTCTGTGGCAGTTCTGTCCAAATCTGTCTTCCTTGGATACCCAAGATGCTGGGGTCACAAATACACTGAACAAATGCTGCAAAGATTGTGCTAAACCAGTGGCAGCGTGATTTGCAGCTTAATTAGTTGCTACGAGTTGCTTGATAAAAGTCCCTCTGTGTGTACAAAGCTCATATCGTGTACTAAGGTAAAATTGTCATTTGTAAAACATAAACATGTATGCGCTGTGTGGCATGCTCCCAGCACAAAGGGAAATGCGCATATAACAAAAAAGCCCAGTGCAGTTGGGCTGCATATATGTTATGCCAGCAGGAAGGGGTTAAAGAGGATCTTCAATTTTAAAATAAAAAATTTTAAGTCCGCAGCTTCAAATACTGTAGCGGTTGACTTAAAAAAAAACAAAAAAACATTGGCCCGGATTCACGTACAGCGGCGTATCTTTGAGCGGGCGTAGCGCATCTCATATGCGCTACGCCGATGTAACATAGAGAGGCAAGACCAGTATTCACAAAGCACTTGCTCCCTAAGTTACGGCGGCGTATCGTAAATGGTTCGGCATAAGCCCGCCTAATTCAAAGTAGGAAGGTAGTGGGCGTGTTGTATTAAAATGAAGCGTGACCCCATGTAAATGAAGGGCCGAACGAACGGCGCATGCGCACGCATGCTTAGAATCACGTTGCATATACTCGCTAAGATACGACGGCTCAATGCCTACGACGTGAATGTAACCTACGCCCAGACACATTCACGTAGGACTTACGTAAACAACGTAAAATACGACGGCTGTTCCGTACCCTAACATGACTTACCCCTGCTTTATGTGGAATAACTTTACGCCGGACGTACGCCTTACGTAAACGGCGTAGCTTACTGCGACAGGCGCAAGTAAGTTCGTGAATCTTCGTATCTAGGTAATTTACATATTCGACGCGTAAATCAATGGAAGCGCCCCTAGTGGCCAGCGTAAATATGCCACCCAAGATACGACGGCGTAGGAGACTTACGTCGGTCGTATTAAGCCAAAATTCAGGCGTATCTTGTTTGCTGAATAGGGCGCATAGATACGACGGCGCATCCGTGGACTTACGCGGCGTAACAATACATACGTCGGCGTAAGTTGTATCTGAACCTGGGCCATTATCTCAGTAGGGATCCAGCACTGTATTCACCTGGGCCAATTATTTCTCTGTCTTCAGGTCCCCGGCATCAACATGTTGACTAAGGGAACCCAGATGTGGCTCCTTGCTGACTTCCTAGCCACACTGCGCTGTATGAATGGTCCTGCAGCCTCCTGGGAACTGTGGCTTGTCCCAGAAGGTTGCATGGGGGAAAACTTCTACTCCGATCGCCTAGGCAGATGAAGTGGGAGCAGGCACATGCTAAAATTAGGTAATTGCTCTCCCAAAAGAAAACAAACTAGTAAGAGGAGGGAAGAAGGGGGTGCTTTTAGCGTGAAGTTGCGCTTAACCACTTAAGGACCGCCCGCCGCAAGTTTACGTCGCTATTTTGAAGAGGATTACTGTTGTTGTGGCAGCAGTTAGCTGCCATAACCCTGGTATCCTCTTCAGCAGGCTGTCCGCTTTCAGATAAAAGTGGTCTCTGCGGCAGATTCGCAGCATGATCACCACGCTCCGGTGCCCTCTGCCGCTTACCGGGCCATCGATAGCGGCGGAGGCGATCAGTATCCTTTTTCTGGCTTGGTGGGGACCCGTCTCCATATCATTGCAGGGCGGAAGCGATGTCAAAACGTCACTTCCACCCATAGCTCCTAAAGGGTCTTTTATTGCATTTTAGTGTAAATATGAGATCTGAGGTCTTTTTGACCCCCGATCTCATATTTAAGAGGTCCTGTCATGCTTTTCTATTACAAGGGATGTTTACATTATTTGTAATAGGAATAAAAGTGACACATTTCTTTTTTTTAATTAATACGTGTAAAAATAAAAGGTAAAATAAATAAAAAAAATATATATTTCTCTTATCGTCCATGGACGGACACAGCTCCTTAAATCTTGACAAGTGGGTTATGTTCCCTGTTTACAGGAGAGGACTAGGCAGAAACATGTTAAATAGTTAAATACATGTTACATTAACAGAGTTGAACAGCCCCGCCCAGGGGGCGGTCCCTCCAGACATAACCCTCCTCACTGCAGCATGCAGCCTCAGTTTCGTTCTGCCTAGCAAAGGAGAAGGACGTATGGCTCCCTTTGGGCCCAGCGCCCTGAGGAAAAGATTTTATTTAATTTTATTTTTATTTTGTCTTTTTGACTTCTATCAACTGTCGGCTGAGAGACGGGCTGGATATTATAGATCCTTGTAGTCTTCTCAGTTCAGCCAGCGAGCTTGAGCACACCTTTGCAAAGAGGCTGGGTCTGCCACGACATGCCCCATGACTCCTGGGGTGGCCAGTGAGCTTTGCTCCGAGGTCCGCACATGACTGAGCGGTGGTGTTGCCTCACTCACAGCGGACCTGGCCGACGGCTACCTCCATTGCGGTTGTATGCCTGTCTGGAATGCATCAGCCAGTCGTCGCGTGGACGGGTAAGTACAGTCCCTCCCTCTCAGGTGGGGTGGTACGGCTGAGCATTCCTGGGGTTTGGGTATCATCCCTTCCCTGCTCCCTTCTTCCCTCTGCTGTTCTATTGCTGTCGGGTGGGGGGGCACCTGGTTGGGGGGACTGTGCGCCTGGCCTGTGTGTTTTTTACTGTTGGGGCCCGCTTTTCTGGTCTTTTTGGGGTGCTGGGCAGCCTTTCTCTGTGTTCAGGTTTTAAAATGCTGTGTTTTGCCGCCCGTTCGGGCAGCGCTGGCACCATTTTTTTGTGGATATTTAGTTTGTATTGAAAATTCCATTGGCGGCCATTTTGTTGTAGCCGCGCCATGATACAGCATATTACGGCGGCCATCTTGCCTGAGTCCTCGGCCTCTAGTGTTCATTTCTACGGCACGCAGCGCCATTCTCCTCACACAGCACCTCACAGCTTCCTCATGGTTTGGTGGAGGGGTGGGGTTTTTTCTGTTCAGTCTGAACTGGGCCCTGGGAGTTTTTTATTAAATAATGGAGTCAGTGTAGCTTCAGCTTGTCTGTAAGGACAGGTGCTGCATGCACCTACATGTTATACACATTATGAAAATGTTAAGCTACGGAGCAGTATCTAGGTGCTTCCCCAACATGATTCCCACTGAGGCTTTATTATTGGTCCTGGACACTTTTGTGCCAGGGTGGGGGCGGAATGCGGACGGGGGTTAAAAAGAGTGCCCCCTCCCCCCGTTATCCCCTTGGGAATGCTCTGTAATGGAGCTGTGGACCAGATACCTGGGTCGGTGCAGGATAAGGCATTATGGGTGCGCTTCTCACTGCTGTACGGGACTCTCTTCAGCTGGTTAGTGCAGCTGGATTTTCGCCAAGGGCTCGGTCTTTTTTGGTTTGCAATTCAGACCGATCTGTGTAGGTTTTTTCCTTCTGTGCCCTTCTTTGATAATTTCTTAGATGCGAAATGAGAAAAGCTGCTGAGGGCTTTTGTAGTCCCTCACCGCTGGGCAGTTCAGTGCCCCTTTGAGGGGAGCCCTTTCAAGAGGTGGGCTTCTTCTCCGATGGTGGACCCTCCGGGCATGTATAGGTGACCATTCTCCCTATTGCAGGGGACCCCTGCTTGTATGGATCTGACTTATAGCAGATCCAAAGTATTGACCCTTTCCATGTTTCCATGCTGGGGTCTGACTGGCTGCCTATTGTGGCCACTACTCTGGGGTCTCATTTACTCGCGGAGTGAGCATTTTGCACCAGACAGCGGAGGAGTGCGATTTTTCCCCTGAAGTTATTAGGCTAGTGGACCAGCTGGTACAGGGCCTCATATAGGTCTGTTTCAGAATGGTTTTATGCACAGTCATTGGTTCGAATCGGACACTGACACCAATCTGCCTGGAGCTTGCATTGTTGCTCCCTGTATCTGCGTGGGTTTCCGTCCGGGTACTCCGGTTTCCTCCAAGGTTGGGTGCATACACCTACATAATATTCATACGCATATGTGTGTGTGTATTAATTAGGGGCAACCCTCCCAGGCCATCAAGGGCCCAGCTGGGGATCTAATCCGTCCCTGGGTGCGTATGCGATCAGGCCGGCACCCAAATCCTGCCAATGTATGTAGCCTTCCCTCCCTGTCTCCAGGTGGGGGGGCAGCTTGCAGGTTCACAATTCAGTAAAACCTTCCTGCTCTCCGACCAGTGGGTCTGCGAGGTGGTCTCTTTGGAGTACTAGATAGGGTTTCCTCCTATCCACAGAAGTTCTTTCCTCGTGTCTTCCTCTCCCGTCCCGTCGGTCTGCCTTGGGCAGTGTAGGACTTGCTAAGCTGCGGGGTAATTTTACCTTTCCTGCAGGATGAGAGGTTTGGGTTTTTTCTAGGGGCCTCAGGCCCTGAATACCTTTGTGAACGTCAGGTAGTTCCGCATGGGACCATTCGTTTGGTAGCTGCGCGTCCTGGCGTCCTCGGGACATCGGGGACGCATACATGCGCATGTCAGTGTTCTTTCTGTGCTTTGTGGTGAGAGAGGGTCTCTGTCAGCCTGTGGCCCTCCCTGTCGATCTGGCGTCCGCACCATGGGTTTCCAGCTAGGACCTTGCACTTATCCTAACTTTGTTGGGACAGCGAGGCTTTGCCTCTTGGCTATTTGGACGACTTTCTTCTGAGAGCAACTTCTGTCTCAGACCTAGTGGATGTGTTATTCCCATTTGGACCCTCCGAAGATTTGGGTGGGTGTTAAACACCGGAAGGTGTAGCTCAGTGGCAGCAAGCCCGCCTTCCATGTGTGCGACCCAGGGTTCAAATCCTGGGCATGCTAGGTTCCGACTCAGCGTTGTAGTATCTAGGGTTGATCCGGACCCCTCAGTGGCGAAGGTCCTTCTTTCCCTGGAGAAATCGCAGACCCTTCAGTCTGCGGTGAAGGTATTGGCATCACGCAATTGGTCTTCTCTACAGGCACCTGCTGGTCCCAGGCCTGTGGGTAGCCTCCTTCGAGTTGGCACTGTATGCCCACACTCGGGTTTTTCCAGGGGAAATATTGTCCAGGTATTAAAAATCGCCTGTCTCTGAAATCATCAGATTCCGGTGCGCCGCCTAGTCAGAGTCTTTCTGAATTGGTGACGGAGATCCCAGACTCTTTGGTCCGGAAAGTTTTTTTCTTCCTTTCAGTGGTCGTTTTTTACGAGGGATGCCAGCCTCAAGGGTTGTGGGCCTGGGGGGTCCCGTTGGGTCTGAGTCGCTGGACTTGCATGGATCTGCGACCACACCTCCCTGTATGTGCCCGCTCTCGTCTGGTCTCGGTTGTTACTTAGGATCGGGCCTGGGTGGGTGACCGCCTGGGTCCACCAGGTGCTGTGGACCCTGTGTACAGGTCTTTGTCCTATTTTAGGCGATCAGGCTATGTTTCTCCTCGTGGTCTAGGAGGTTGCAAGGTCGTCTGATCTGGTTTCAGCCGGACAATGCGGGCTACTGGAGTCGCCAGATGCTGGACCAGGGTGTCTGGTCTTTGTGCTGGGCTCCCTTGGAGGTGAGCCTCACAGGGCATGGATCACCTGGCCGCTCGCCTCCACCGCAAGGGTGTCAAAGCTAGTGACCAGGTCTAGTGATCTGGTACAGATGCGCCAGTCACGCTGGTGGCCCTGTGGGGTCTGTATCGGCAATTTTTTGCCGTCCCACCATTGTACTGCTTCCTCGGCTGCTCCACTGAGTGGAGGTTTAGGAGATCCTGATGCCTCTAATTGCTCCAGCTTGGCCTCGGCGTCCTTGGCTCGTCTACCCTGGCGGTTGCCAGGGTGGGAGGTACCTCTGTCTCGAGGTCCCATGTTTCATCCTGTTGTACAGTCACTGACTTGCTCAAACATGGCTATTGGAAGCCGGACTTTAAGAGACCAGGGTCTGTCAGACTCTGTCATCTCCACAATGCTGAGGGCATGGTAGTCTTCTTCCGGAGGATCTACCGTCGCGCATGGCAGGCTTGCATCTCTTGGTGCGAAGAGATGAAGTGACGTCCACAGACGTACTCGGTGTCCAGGGTCCTGCTGTTTTTACAGCTTGGAGTGGATCTAAAAGTTGCTTAAAGCACCGTTTGGGGGCAGATTTCAGCCTTGGCTGTGTTCTTTCAGTGGCCTTTTTTTGCGGCCCGTTCCCTGGTGGGCCCCTTTTTGTGTGCAGGGGGTTTGTCATATACTTTCTCCTCTTGGCCCATCTCTTCCCCCATGAGTTTTGACTCTGGTGCTCTCTGTTCTTCAGGAACCTTCCTTTTGGAAACATGCAACTAAGTCTCAGCATCAGCAGGCAGCCGGCACTCTGTTCGCACATAGTGTCAGTGGCGCAGTGGTGGCAGAGGACTGTCTTTGTCTCAACTCCCGAAGGAATGGAAGCAAGCAAACATTCATTGATGAGCAGTAGTAGGCTGCATAGATGGTGAGGCTGTATTGATGGGCCTGGTGAGGCTGCATTTGATGGACGTTTCATTAAAAAGGTGGGGTATACACGGGCAGGACAAAGGGACCTTAGTTTGGTATGGGTTGCTTTGCATACATCTCTGTTTCAGCATCCCAAGAGATTCCCTTGCCACTCCTTGTTCAAGGGTGTCTTTTTGTATGCTACTACTTCAGCTCATAGGGTCTCGGAGTTGGCTGCACTTTCCTGCAAGGAACTTTTCCTGGTGTTGAGGACTCCTTCCATCTGAATCGGGACATTGTGTTGCTATCTCTTTGTCCCAATTCTATCCTCATATGATGTGCCCTATGATGTACTCCAAAAAAGGATTTTACAGTTAACCAAAAATACAGTCTATGCCTAAAGCCTCCAATACATGGATCGAAATTCAACCAATTCAGCAGGGACTGTTTTATGGGAGTTCCCTTAGCAGATGATGATGCTGTGGATTTATAGTGGTCATAGAAGTTTGGCAGAGCTGAAAATTCTGCACATGTCACAACTAGATGCCCTCACATGATACAAGAAGCCAGCATGTAATTTAACTTGTCAACAGCCACAAAAAAAATATTAGTTTTCAGCAGAGTTGACCTTTAAACTCGCAGTTTTCACTTACCGTAGCTCCTTTTGCCAGTGGTAGTTCATCATTTACAGTAATATGTTTCCCATTCTTGAGGCACATGGATTAAAAAGGAGACTATTGCACTTGAGAAATAAGATGAAGCTGACCTGGCAAGTACATCTGGCTGAAAATATGTTTCCTTTTTTCAGTATTATAATACAAGATGCACAAAAAACAGAGGGTTTCAGAAAATGAGTTCTGTCAGTGGGGCCAGAAGTACATTAAGTTCATATTTTAGCCGTTGCCGTAGCTTTGATATCATCATACAAAATGCTTGCACAAATAGCTGTGATATCAGAGGGGTTACAAGTCTGATTGTGTGTACGGGCTTTAAGACATTACACTTTCTGAAGAACAGTGGGCATATATCCTATACTTTTGCCCACTACTCCTCAACGGCCAGTAAGTACCAAGAACTGTGCTACAAAATTCTCACACGGTGGTACAGAGTTCCATCACTGCTGAATAAAATCTACCTGGAAAGGACTAATCTGCGCTAGCATTGTGGAGAAGCGGAGGGTAATCTGCTTCATATTTTTTGGTCCTGTCGGAAATTGGAGGATTTGTGGGCTAAAGAGATATCATAGGACAGCTCACTGATTATGATTTGGGATCTGATCCTATCAGATACCTTCTCCATCTGTCAGATATATCAAATCGTAAATATAGAAGCTCAATAATCGTTCATCTTCAGAACTTCTGAACGCAGCTAAGGCATGTGTCCCAGCCCTATGGAAGCAGGAATCGCCTCCCATCTCGTTGTGGCTTAAAAAGATAGCTGATGTACTGCAATTATGCAAGGTAGAGAGGAGAAATGTTATGAAAAATGGATGCGATGGTCCCTGTTTGCCTGCTCCAGGGAATTTGGCTGCGCACTAGTGAAGGGGGAGTAGAGGGGTTTTTCCATTTTTTTTTTCTTTTTCTCTGTGTAAAAAAATAAGATGGCAGAAGTCAAAGGGCCAGATTCACATATCCCGTGCGCAGCGTAACGTAACTGGTTTAAGTTACACCGCCGCAATTTTTCCAAGTTAGTGCCCGATCCACAAAGCACTTACCTGGAAATTTGCGGCGGTGTATCCTAAACCCGTCCGGCGCAAGGCGTGCCCAATCGAATGGGGCGAGTCCCATTTAAATTAGGCGCGCTCCCGCGCCGGACGTACTGCGCATGCTCCCGTCGCAAATTTTCCGACGTGCTTTGCGCGAAGTTACGACGCGCCGACGTTTTGTGAATCGCGACGGGTAAAAGACTTGTGCCGGGAAAAAAAAAATGTGAAAGCGACGCGGGAAAGACAGGTATACTTTTACATGGTGTACTAAGTTTACACTTTGTAAAAGCAGCCCTATCTTTGCGACGGCAAACTAACACTTGCGGCGACCTAACGACGGGAAAAAATTTCGTGGATCGCCGTAACTGGTAATTTGCATACCCGACGCTGGTTTACGACGCGAAATCCCCCCAGCGGCGGCCGCGGTACCGCATTCTAAGATCCGACAGTGTAAGTACATTACACCTGTCGGATCTTCTGCCTATCTATGCGTAACTGATTCTATGAATCAGTCGCATAGATAGAAACAGGGATACGACGCCGTATCAGCAGATACGCCGTCGTATCCCTTTTGTGAATCTGCCCCAAAGTGTATACCATAACTAGGACTGTAAAATATGAATAGTGACTCTTAATATTGTGTATACTTACTCTAAAATAGAACCGAACTGTGGTATGTTCTATTTTATGATGCACATGCAATTTTGAGTTATATTTGTATCTGTGTATATAAATTTCCTAAAATAAAATATAGAATTAAAAAAAAAAAAAAAATTATATAAAACCGTTTTTGTTTTTATTTTTTTAACGGAAAATAAAAAACCCAGAGGTGATCAAATGCCACCAAAAGAAAGCTCTATTTGTGGGGGAAAAAAATATTAAAATGTAATTTGGGTACAGTGTTAAATGACCGCAATTGTCGTTCAAAGAGACAGACAGCTTCCATTTTTGTGATTTCTTGATTCAACATGTCTTGCAGTAACTCCGCTTTCCAAAAAATTGTGGTTAATCCGTTTATTCATGATTCAGCATGGGAGGGGGAAAATACTTTTTCACATAGGGCCAGGCAGGTTTGAACAGCTTTTTTCCTTAATAAATGAAATAATAATTTAACCACTTCCGGACCGCCGCACACCGATATATACATCTGCACTTTTAAGAAGGATATATTTGTTATGGCAGCATGCCATAATCCGGTACCCTCTTGTTCAGCGGGCGGTCCGGTTTTCCATAATGGTGGTCTCTGCGACAGATTCGCTGCAAAATCACTTTTATTGGCGGTGGGAGAGGGCCCACCGATCTCCCGTGCTTTCCGGAGCCATCGGCGGAGGCTATCGGGTCCTTTCTTTTGCTTGGTATGGAGACGAGTGAGGGGAAGATGGCCCTCACCGTCTCCATTCACATGGCGGAAGCAGCGTCAAAACATCACTTACGCCCATAGCTCTTAAATGGCCATTTTTTTTCAAACGCATACGGGAGCAGGGCTTGCATATGAAAACAGTATTCAACCACAATTTTGAGGTATCGCCACGCTCGGTAGAGCAAGAGCAATAATTCTAGCCCTAGACCTCCTCTAACTCAAACCAGGTAATGACTAAGCGCACGTGAAGTGTGCGAAATGCGTCTATTCAGCATTTCTGATTCCTGTAGTTTTTGGGATGTCCAAATAAAAAGGATTTTGATCTACAGTGATGTGTGGCCATTTCTTCTAATTTCGTTGTGTGCAGAGGCGAGCACCTACTGGATCATTAGGCTTCCTGGTCTCACCTCGAGTGGCGCGTGTGTCGTTTTCCATCAAAACATGCAGCCTGTAGAACTAATTTTTTAAACGTCGCCTATGGAGATTTTTAAGGGTAAAAGTCTGTTGCCATTCCACGAGCGGCCGCAATTTTGAAGCGTGACATGTTGGGTATCAATTTACTCAGGGTAATATCATCTTTCATAATAAAAAAAATTGTGATTACTGTTGTCTTATTTTTTTTTGGGGGGGGGGGGTTTAAGTAATTTTATATATATAAAAAAATGTTTTTAACTTGTAAACAACAAATCTCAGAAAGAGGCTCGGTTCTTAAGTGGTTAAAAACTGTATCTTTGATTTACTCAGGTTATCTTTGTGTAATATTAAATTTGTTTGAGCAGAATCATTGATATGTGAGAAATATGCAAAAAAATCAGGAAGGGGGCAAATATTTTTCACATCACTGTGTATGCACATATATATATATTAAAGTTGCACTTCTGTTTGTCAAAAAGCAATATTTTTGTTTGTTTACAAAATTGGTTTTATTCATAAAGACGTTATATATCACAACAGCTAAATCTGTGTCTGTAGTTCGATTTTTACACCAGGAGTATATAATGAGTTTGGCAATTCTACAGAAATGCTTAAATAATGCATTACACATTTTACTAAACTCATTCGATTTTAGTCGAATAAATGTACTGGTGATTTTAGTAAAATACGACTAAAACTAAAACAATTCAAATGACTAAAATGGCATTTTAGTCAAAAACCAAGAACTGAAACTAAATGGAAATTTGATGTAAAAATGAACACTGCCTGCGTTAAGGTTGCTTTCACACTGAGCAGTTTTTGAAGAGCTTTTGCATTAAAAGAAAGCGCAAGAAAAATGCATCCCTTTAAATCATATGTACGGTATGTCTTCACATTGGTATGTTGCACTTCCGTTGCGGTGTACAAAAACCAGCTTTCCGAATTTTTGGTGCATATTTGGTCAGTTAAACCACACTTCCCAATGGAAATGCATTGAAAATGTGGCAAAAATGCACCAAAAGGGTTTTTGAGTCACATGACCTGTGAAAACCACACTGTAATTGTAAAATGCATGTGCGTTTTTACAGTTTTTTTGCTATGGATCAGTGTGAAAGTAGCCTTAATTATGCTTTTTAAGCTCTGCCTGGAATTCAGATTTAAATGACATTGTGTGGATCATCTAGTTCATTCAGCTCATACTATAATGACTAGACAGCAGTCTGAAGCTCTCTGGCCTGGAAATGATAGTGAGACGCAATCGATGCAATGTGGAAAGAAAATAGTTTTATGATAAAACTTGTTATGATAACAATTAGTCACAGTTTTACTTGTGGAAATTAACTTTTCCCCATCCAAAACGGAAATAACTGCCTGAGCCATGGAGCTGCAGAATGAGACAGAACCTCTTTTCCTTCTTGTGTTGTTTTTGGCACTCACAACAGTGATCAGAGGAGTCTCTTCCTTTTTCCTCTAGGCAGTGTCTGGGTTTAAATTTGCTGCAGCTGCAAAGGTGTTTGAATGTACACCTTGCGGTAATGTTTTTTTCACAGGGCTTCTGCTAGTTAAAGTAGCCGTGACCCCCAATTTACATTAACTTTGTTAGAGTACTGTGAATCATAAATATTTGCTAATGCTCTTTATCCTTTGCTAAATCTCTGTTCTGCTGATCTCCTGCAGTCTCTTTGTACCCCATTCCTGTCTACATGCTTGCATTCAATTGATGGCTACTTGGCATTTCGCCGGGCGAGTTTCCTGATGGTGACAACTGTGAACCATGCCTGCCCAATGTGTGTTGAAATGGCTACTTGTAGTCTCTATCAAAAACCTCTATAACAGGCCGACAATGCAGGAATATAATTGTGAGACAGAAGCATAGCTTTTGCACCCTGTAACAAAGTACCTGGACAAGGACGTTCATGACAGGATCACAAAGTGTTAGATAATTGAGAGCTGCAGATTTAAGGTATTGAAAATTATTTTTGAAATTACATTAACATAATACATTTTAATACAGGGCTCAAAACCAATCATTACCTTCAGACTTTCAAAGGTCGTAATTTCCTCATGTCGCTTCCTCACTACCTATCACAGTAGGAGGCCCTGAAATGGCGGGAGGGTACAAAGACCCGCTTTTTGGAAAGAAGACGCCCCAAGGTATTTGCTGAGAGGCATGTTGAGTGCATGGTAGATTTAATTTTTTTTGCTCCACTTTATTCGAAAAAAAAAAATTCTTATTTTTTTTTTTACTCAATTTTTTTTCACTTTAATGAGATATTTCTCACACATGCTATGGGTATATGTGGAATTACACCCCAATACTCAGCCCTGTGGGCTGAATGAAAAAAAGTACCGTATTCTTCCATTCACATCAATCAATGTGGATAAAAATATCTCTGCCAGAATAAAATTGAAAAAATTATATGTTGAAGCATAGGAGCGATCCACCCACTGACAACCCCAGGCCGCTCCTGCTTGGGCATGCACATTTTTTAACTGTGAATGAGAAATCCCCTCGTGCAATCCTGCAGGCACTGACATATGTATTTTGAGAGCAGTGCTGCAACTGATACTAATACAGTAAACCGTAAAAAAAAATTATATATATGTAAACTGTACCAATGAGACTCTGACAGGGCAGTGAAAGGGTTAACTGGAAGTCGAACAAGGGGTCAAATGTTTGCAAGTGTAGGAGTGCTGTTTTATTTACACGGGATCTGCTCTCTTCTCTCTCTGGAACCAAAAGGATTCTGAGAGAGGACGGTGCAGTTCCTGTGTTTGTGTTTACAAACATGGACACAGGCCACGCTGTGATTCGGTACAGCCGATCAGCAGGTCCAGACCAATGATTTTGACTTGATGACCGACTTACCAAATTACCAAAAAATAAAACTGGAAGCTGATTGGTTACCATGCACAGCTGCACCAGATGTTGCACTCTCCAGTATTAATGAATCAACCCCTGTATGTTTTAGTATATTTTAAAATATTTTAGAAACTGCTACCATCTTATGTAGGGTTTAGCGCAATCTTAAAGTGGTTCTAAAGGTGCAAGTTTTTTTTTTTTACCTTAAGGCCCCTTTCACACGGGAGGACCGTTAAGGCCAGTTTATTCGGCGGACCTAAATGGGCGCTCCATGCTTGTCTATGGAGCATTGGATGTCAGCGGTGACCATGTCTGCTGACATCCGATCCAATCCGATCTGCTAAAATCAGACGGATGGCCATATGTCGCCATCCATCCTATCGGATCGGGTGAGATCTGATGAAAATGGAAATGCTGTCCGTTTTCGTCCGATCTCTCCATTGACAAGCGGCTGTCCTTGACAAGCCCCTCCCCGTTCACTGAGCAGAGAGGGACCTGTCATCCGCCGGGTCAGCGGAGATCAACAGAGAGATCTCCTGCTGAGCTTGCGGGTGCCGCTGATGGATCTGTCCCCATGTGGAAGGCACTAATGCATTAGGGTCAGCGCCCCCCAATACTTACCCAAGTCAGTGCCGTGCATGAGAGCAGTGGCTCCCTTGAGTCTCCATCTCCTCATTGGCTCACACAGCTGTCAATCACAGCCAGTGAACTAAGGAGGAGAGAGAATGGGTTTCTTTTTCTGTAATTGCATAATTTGTATTAGGGTAAAATTAGATTTATGTAAGTATTTATTTTTTCCCTCAAACATCCCAATCATTATAAATAAGGGAGGTGCAAGAGTTCAGCCATCCATTCCATATTTTTTCAAATTTGTGGGGAACCCTCTGTGCTAGTAGGTAAGTTTTAGTGGTAAGAAAAAAATTGCATTAGGCAAAAAATGCTGCCTAATTTCGGGAGGTTTTCTGTTCCATAAAAGTTCCTGATAGAGTTTATTTTTCGAAACCATTTATTGGCAGGGCCGTTTGAAGGAATTTGGGGGCCCCAAGCAAAATGGACATAGAGGCCCCCCCCCCATGCACGCACACAAAGCCTACAAGAAACACAGCATAGCGATACAGTGTAAGTTCACCCACACTGTGCCATGCCATCAAATGCAGCCACTGTGCCATCAATTGCCACCACTCACTGTGCCCATTAATTGTCACCACTGTGTCATGCCATCAAACGCAGTCACTGTGTCATCAATTGTCACCACTGTGCCATGCCAAACAACGCCACTGTGCCATCAAACGCAGCCACTATGTCATGCCATCAGTTGTCACCACTGTGCCCATCAATTGTCACCACTGTGCCATGCCAAACACAGCCACTGTGCCATCAAACGCAGCCATTATGCCATGCCATCAATTGTCACCACTGTGCCCATCAATTGTCGCCACTGTGCCCATCAATTGTCGCCACTGTGCCCATGAGCTGCTGGCTCTGATAGGCACTTCCAAAGCCAACCAGCTGCCATTATTCAGATGGCCGGCGCTCACCAGGGGGCCAGCCATCTGAATAGTGGGCGGCAGCGACAATACATGGATTCATGCAATGCATGAATCTATGTATTGTTGATCAGTGGCGGTGCAGGAGAGAGAGGGGGCGGCGTTCCTGCGCCCTCTATGGATGCACCGCCACTGGTAGATATACTGTGTCCACTGTACAAGATGTTTATCCCTTATATGCCCAGCCATATGGGTGCTTTAAGATCTCATTGTTTACTGCCACATGATGCTTTCATGTTGGTGTGTACCACAGTGTAAGTAACCCTCCTATTTTGGTTGTTCCACTCTGGAGGGTTACGTACACACCAACATGAAAGCATTGTGGCAGTAAACAATAAGGTCTTAAAGCACCCATATGGCTGGGCATATAAATTATGGATACTAGGATAAACATCTTGTACAGTGGACACAGTGGGGCAGATCCTCGTATCTTTGCGCCGGGCGCAGCGTATCTAAGATACGCTGCACCGCCGTAACTTAACTTTTTTTTTTTTAATCCACAAAGAATCCGCGCCGTAAGTTACGGCGGCGTAGTGTATGTCTCGCGGCGTAAGGGCGCGGAATTCAAATGGATGTAATGGGGGCGTGTTATATGTAAATACGTCGTGACCCGACGTAAACAACGTTTTTTTTGTACTGCGCATGTGCCGTCCGTAGGGGTATCCCAGTGCGCATGATCAAAATTAAACCGGAACCAGCCAATGCTTGCAACGGTGACGTCATTCTACGCAAATTCCTATTCGCGAACGACTTACGCAAACGACGTAAAAAGTTGTACGCGGGAACGACGGCCATACTTAACATTGAGTACGCCTCATAATAGCAGCTTTAACTATACACCGGAAAAAGCCGAATGCAAACAACGTAAAAAAATGCGCCGGCCGGATGTACGTTCGTGGTTCGCCGTAAATAGCTAATTTGCATACTCGACGCGGAATTCGACGGAAACGCCACCTAGCGGCCACCGAAAAATTGCAGCTTAGATCCGACGGCGTACTAAGACGTAGGCCTGTCGGATCCATCCGAGATGCCGTCGTATCTTGTTTTGAGGATTCAAAACAAAGATACGACGCGGGAATTTTGAAATTACGCCGCCGTATCAATAGATATGCCGGCATAATTTCTTTGTGGATCTGCCCCAGTATATCTAATGACATCTAATGAGGAGAGCAAAAAATAAAGATTTACCATAGAAACAATAACCATAGCTTTCTTTCTTTACCATCACATTTCCATCTAAGAGTCCTTTCACACTGAGCCGCTCATAGCGTTTGTGGTAAAACTCCGCTATTTTTACCGCCAACGGTATGAGCGGATTTGCTAGCGCCCGAGGAAGGGCTAAAACCGCCCGCAATGCACTGCTACAGCAGCGCATTGCCAGCGGTGTAGCTGCGCTGTCCCATTGATTTCCTGTCCCGAGGGCTTTCACACTGGAGATAATTGAGCAGCTTCTTAAGGGCGGTTTGCAGGCGCTATTTCTAATATTATAGCGCCTGCAATACGCTCCAGTGTGAAAGGGGTCTTATTGCTTCTTTTTTGAATCAGGTAATATATACAAAACAATTACCATAGATTTCTTTCCATTCTCTTTACCATCCCATTTCCATTTTATAGCTTCTTTTTTGAATCAGGTCAAATTTATTAAAGCTTTTTGCAAAAATGTACAACGCAGAGAAAAGACTCTACAGTAGAGTCTATTGTAGAGTCTTTTCTCTGCTTTGTACATTTTTGCAAAAAGCTTTAATAAATATGACCTGATTCAAAAAAGAAGCTATAAAATGGAAATGGGATGGTAAGAGAATGGAAAGAAATCTATGGTAATTGTTTTGTCTCCCCCCCCCCCGTTCTTTTTAACCCCCCTCCCTACAGTACCTCGTACCGCGCGGCAGCCGGCAGGAGATTCAGTTTGTTGTTGTTCCTGGTCGGCCGGACTGACAGGAAGTGAGCACAGAGCACTCAGTGTGTGCACTTCCTGTCAGTCCGGCCGGGAACAGGAAACTGAATCTTCTGTTCCGCGCGGCCGACTGGACTGCAGGAGGAAGCAGCGGTGCGGCAAGGGCCGCCCTGCTGGGGCCCCTGGCCAGCTCGGGGCCCCAAGCAGTTGCTTGGTTTGCCTCTCGGGTTCCGACGGGCCTGTTTATTGGGTAGCCACTCTAGTCCATTGTTTGATAAATATAGGAGATGGGTTATCCATATCATTTGAAAATGGAACTACACTGCATCTGAGCACCACAAACCAAAAAAGCTATTAAATGAATTTTTAATTTTCAAAGCAAACTCACCCATCTATCCATATGTCCATGCTTTATTTTGCTGAGAAATTAATTTATAAAACACCCGCTAGCATTTCTGGCCGTGGCCATTTTGAGTAAGGGCAGATAATTCACATACTTACTTTCTGGAATCCATATGCCCTTAGCTCAGGTATGTCGGCAGGAGGGTGTTCCTAGCTGAGAAAACTCCTCACCCCCTCCTGAATACTTCTGGGATGTATTTGCATTTGCCTAGGCCTGGAAACCAGAAAGAAACAGATGAAATGTAAAAAAAGAAAAGTAAGAAAAATAAGTAAATATGTTCTACTTTCCTATCTCTTTACTAAGGCTAGCAGCATGATGTATAAAAATAGTCAATGTTAATTGAGATAGTGGAGTTCCGCTCCAAAAATGCCGCACAGACTGTTGGACATTCCGACAACAAACCGTGGATTTTTTTCTGACGGATGTAGGCTCAAACTTGTTTTGCATACACACGGTCACACAAATGTTGTCGGAAATTCCGAACGTCAAGAACGCGATGACGTACAACACGCACGACGAGCCGAGAAAAATTAAGTTCAATAGGCAGTGCAGCTCTTCTGCTTGATTTTGAGTATGTGTGGATTTTTGTGCGTCGGAATTGCTACACACGGTTGGAATGTCCGACAAGAACTTTTGTTGTCGGAAAAATTGAAAACTATCTCTCAAACATTTGTTGTCGTAAATTCTGACAGTAAATGTCCAATGGAGCATACACACGGTCGGATTTTCCGACCAACAAGCTCACATCGAACATTTTGTTGTCGGAAATTCCGACTGTGTGTACGCGGCATAAGATTAGCTCTGCCGACAATAACTAAAGGTGGATATTGGCAGCTTTCAGACCTCTCCTTAGACCCCATACACACTATTAGATTTTTTGCAGATTTTTGTCTTCAGATTTACCAAAACCATTGTAGTGCAAGGGCCTGCCTTATGGCATACAAATTGAAACTCTTAAGGGTTGACCTCATATTATATGATTTTGGTAAAGGGGTTGCAAAGCTTCCCATTTTTTCACCTTAATGCATCCTATGCATCGTCGGCCCCCTCAGCCACCATGTCTCTTGCAGTCTTCTTCCTTGTTTCATCGCTCCAGCGCTGTGACCGGCCGGAGCGGCGATGGTCACTCCCGCACATCCGCGCGGGAACGGCAGATCCCCGCGCATGCGCGGGATTAGGGCATTAACACCCCATTGCCCCATTAACAAACACGGCACACTCAGTACGCCTGCGCCATGGTCTACGATGCGCATGCACCGTAGACATCGGTGCAGTCCTTACAGCAAATATCTCCTTAACCGTGTAGGTTAAGGAGATATTTCTTGCACCTACAGGTAAGCCTTAATCTAGGCTTACCTGTAGGTGCAAGTTGTAATGAAGGTTTACAACCACTTTAAGGAGAATTAGGTATCACCCAGAAACAGGAGTTCATTGCCAGCATATAAAGCAATTTTACCTTTTCCATCCCTCCTAATGAATCTCTAGATACATGTATCCTGTCTGATAGCATCAACCACGGGTTCAGTCGCAAGTAAGAACAGTAAGTGGAGATTGGGCATTTCTGCCTAGTGCCCCTTACAAGAGGGGAAATATGGGATAGAAATATATTTATTGAGCACCCTTGCGCTAGGGGAGGACTATTTTAATTGTATCCAATTGACACATTTTTGCCCTATGCCCAATTTGGCAGCGTCAAAGGAAAAATTGTCCTATTCTTTTTTTTTTTTTTTTTTTTGCATTTTCAGGAATGTCCTTCTGATGTTTAAGTTGTAGATCTGTTTGGTCACTGTGCGCTAGTTTGGAAATAACTTTAGACCGTCGGATTCCCAGAGCCTTAGCTAGTATCTTTAGTTCTGTGGTTTGCAGTGAGATTGGTCTATTTAAATCTAGTTTGAGAGGATCTTTATCTGTTTTAGCAATAACCACTATAACTGCTTTATACAAAGAGACTGGAATGGTCCTCAAGGGTTTATTGGGGAGGCATTATGTCAAGAGTAGATATTTTTTACAGTGCCTTGTGAAAGTATTCAGCCCCCTTGAACTTTGCGACCTTTTGCCACATTTCAGGCTTCAAACATAAAGATATAAAACTGTAATTTTTTTTGAAGAATCAACAAGTGGGACACAATCATGAAGTGGAACGAAATTTATTGGATATTTCAAACTTTTTTAACAAATAAAAAAATGAAAATGGGCGTGCAAAATTATTCAGCCCCCTTAACCACTTAAGCCCCGGACCTTTAGGCAGCTAAATGCCCAGGCCAGGTTTTGCGATTCGGCACTGCGTCGCTTTAACAGACAATTGCGTGGTCGTGCGACGTGGCTCCCAAACAAAATTGGCGTCCTTTTTTCCCCACAAATAGAGCTTTCTTTTGGTGGTATTTGATCACCTCTGCGGTTTTTATTTTTTGCGCTATAAACAAAAATAGAGCGACAATTTTGAAAAAAATGCAATATTTTTTACTTTTTGCTGTAATAAATATCCCCCAAAAACATATATAATTTTTTTTTCCTCAGTTTAGGCCGATACGTATTCTTCTACCTATTTTTGGTAAAAAAAATCGCAATAAGCGTTTATCGATTGGTTTGCGCAAAATTTATAGCGTTTACAAAATAGGGGATATTTTTATTGCATTTTTATAAAAAAAATTTTTTTTGCTACTAATGGCGGCGATCGGCGATTTTTTTCGTGACTGCGACATTATGGCGCAGTCACTCCCCGAGTCACTCCCCGAGGTAAACCGCCCGCCGCACGCAGCGGGGGGGGTCCCGATCGGACCCCCGACCCGCGGAAAGGCAAGGACGTATATATATGCCCTTCTGCCTGTCCGTGCCATTTTGGGGACGTAAATAGTCGTGCGGCGGGCGTTAAGTGGTTAAGTTAATACTTTGTAGCGCCACCTTTTGCTGCGATTACAGCTGTAAGTCGCTTGGGGTATGTCTCTATCAGTTTTGCACATCGAGAGACTGAAATTTTTGCCCATTCCTCCTTGCAAAACCGCTCGAGCTCAGTGAGGTTGGATGGAGAGCGTTTGTGAACAGCAGTTTTCAGTTTTTTTCACAGATTCTCAATTGGATTCAGGTCTGGACTTTGACTTGGCCATTCTAACACCTGGATATGTTTATTTGTAAAACCATTCCATTGTAGATTTTGCTTTATGTTTTGGATCATTGTCATGTTGGAAGACAAATCTCCGTCCCAGTCTCAGGTCTTTTGCAGACTCCATCAGGTTTTCTTCCAGAATGGTCCTGTATTTGGCTCCATCCATCTTTCCATCAATTTTAACCATCTTCCCTGTCCCTGCTGAAGAAGAGCAGGTCCAAACCATGATGCTGCCACCACCATGTTTGACAGTGGGGATGGTGTGTTCAGGGTGATGAGCTGTGTTGCTTTTACGCCAAACATAACGTTTTGCATTGTTGCCAAAAAGTTTGATTTTGGTTTCATTTGACCAGAGCACCTTCTACCACATGTTTGGTGTGTCTCCCAGGTGACTTGTGGCAAACTTTAAACAACACTTTTTATGGATATCTTTAAGAAATGGCTTTCTTCTTGCCACTCTTCCATAAAGGCCAGATTTGTGCAGTATACAACTGATTGTTGTCCTATGGACAGAGTCTCCCACCTCAGCTGTAGATCTCTGCAGTTCATCCAGAGTGATCATGGGCCTCTTGGCTGCATCTCTGATCAGTCTTCTCCTTGTATGAGCTGAAAGTTTAGAGGGACGGCCAGGTCTTCGTAGATTTGCAGTGGTCTGATACTCCCATTTCAATATTATCGCTTGCACAGTGCTCCTTGAGATGTTTAAAGCTTGGGAAATCTTTTTGTATCCAAATCCGGCTTTAAACTTCTCCACAACAGTATCTCGGACCTGCCTGGTGTGTTGCTTGTTCTTCATGATGCTCTCTGCGCTTTAAACTGACCTCTGAGACTATCACAGTGCAGGTGCATTTATACGGAGACTTGATTACACACAGGTGGATTCTATTTATCATCATTAGTCATTTAGGTCAACATTGGATCATTCAGAGATCCTCACTGAACTTCTGGAAAGAGTTTGCTGCACTGAAAGTAAAGGGGCTGAATAATTTTGCATGCCCAATTTTCAGTTTTTTATTTGTTAAAAAAGTTTGAAATATCCAATAAATTTCGTTCCACTTAATGATTGTGTCCCACTTGTTGATTCTTCAAAAAAAAAATAGTTTTATATCTTTATGGTTGAAGCCTGAAATGTGGCAAAAGGTCGCAAAGTTCAAGGGGGCCGAATACTTTCGCAAGGCACTGTATATTCCCACTGGTACACAGTCCATGCCAAGTGCCTTGTTTGCAGGAGAAGAGTATAGTGCATCAGTCAGTTCCATCAGTGTATGACAGGGCTCGACAAATCCCGGGCGCCAGGTTGCCATGGCGACTAGAAATGGTGTCCTGGCGACTTGGCTTGGAAGGTGGGCAAAAAAAACAAAAAACAAATGGTGAGCTGTTGGTATTACAAGTTAAGCATTACAAGTTAAACAGCAATTCTAATGTAATTTTTCACTATTTTTCACTGCCATCTTCTTCCCTCTAATTAGAACCCCCAAACATTATATATATTTTTTATCCCAACACCCTAGAGAATAAAATGGCGATTGTTGCAATACTTTCTGTCACACCGTATTTGCGCAGCAGTCTTACAAGCGCACTTTTTTGGGAAAAAAATACACTTTTTTTAATTAAAAAATAAGACAACAGTAAAGTTATCCCCATTTTTTTTAATATTATGAAAGATAATGTTACGCCAAGTAAATTCATACCCAACATGTCACGCATCAAAATTGCGTCCGCTCGTGGAATGCCGACAAACATTTACCCTTTAAAATCTTCATAGGCGACGTTTAAAAAAATCTACAGGTTGCATGTTTTGAGTTACAGAGAAGGACTAGGGCTAGAATTATTGCTCTCGCTCTACCAATCGCGGCGATAACTCACATGTGTGGTTTGAACACCGTTTACATATGCGGGCGCTGCTCACGTATGTGTTCGCTTCTGTGCGCAAGCTCGTCGGGACAGGGTGTGTTTTCTGGCTCCTAACTTTTTTTGCTTGCTCCTAGATTCCAAGCAAATTTGTCAAACCCTGGTGTATGATCAGCATCCAGGAAATCCCTGTTCTCAGCTGTTCGCAGTGTGATGTATTCTAGGTTTAAGCCCTCTAATATAGTACCTCCAGAGTGACCCCTGCAAAGAGCCCTGAGCAGTGATGGCCATTAATCCATGCCATGTCAATGTTAGGCACAGAGCACACCACCCACCTCATGGCCACCCTATTCCAGTCCTGCTTGCCCTCTCCCTTCTACAGCCCCATGTTATCTATACCTGTGTGGCTTACTTCAGCTTCTTGTCTATGTCACTTTCAGCAGCACATGTCCTCGGTCTTTGCAGTGAAGTGCAGGGAGGAGAGAGAGGAGGAGTTTCGGGACTGGAGTCTGGACACTTCGTGCTCCCTTTGGGTCTGCCTGACAGCCTCTGCCACTTCTGCTTCCTTGCACTGTCATGGCCGGACCCGCCACCTGCCACCCAAGCAGTAACAGCAGTCGGGCACTTCCGAGCTGACAGAGGCAGGCTGACACACAGCCGGTGGGCTGGGTGGGGACTTGGTAGACACCGTCTGGAGAGTGAAGATCACACTAGTCTTGACTCCCTGCTGCATGCCTCTGGGCACCGGAGAAGGAGGAGGTGCCGACTGCCGAGGTGGGTGGAGACAGCAGTGCAGCACTAGGCGCGGGCCTCACTCCCAACGTCCCTTTCTGACAGTCTGTGACATCAATGGTTGCTATACACCAGGCGGGGCTGGCCCTAGCAACCAGTTCCGCAAATGTTAGTAGGGTGGCTGCACTGGCTTTATCCACCAGTTTTCATTCTGGGACACTGTATTGTCCTGGAATGAAGGTGCCTGGTTGCACCCACCCAGGATCAGCCCTGCAGCCGGGACTTTGCACTGCACTTACGGGTATTAGGGAGCCTGGTGCTCCCCGAAATGCTGGTGACTCTTGCACCTTCCTGGAGATTTGGAATGTCTGCTGCGCTCTAAAGTCATTGCACATTCCCCTATGTGTTCTGCATGGCATATCCCATGAAGGAGATAGACTCCTAAGATTTTGAATTTGTGCAGTAATAGTTGAATAGTTGAAGTTGAACAAAGTAGGTTCAGCCTTTCTGTCTGTGAATGCAGATGTGGAAATGGTAGCAAAAAAGCGTATAGGCAATATGCATTTTCAGTGATTGACAATGCTGATCTAGAAGCATATATTGCTCTTGCAAGAGCTTGATTGATTTTCTCCTGAGGTGTCATTTTATCTATAAATGAAGGGATCGTAGAGATGTAAAATCGCTGGAGATTTTTAAGCCATTTTGGGGGGGGGAGGGGAGGATTTTTTTTGAAAAATATAAAAACAAATTAGTAGTTTTACAATTTGAAAGTCATTTTGTTACACTGGGAAACGTAAAAAGCAATGTATATAAAAGTATTATGGTTAAAATAAAAGTACAGCTTATTCAGTAAATAAACTAAACTTGCTTTTTAAAATTAAATGTTTTATTACAAATGGAATAACAAGGACTGTAAATGTTAACATTTTAACTATAAATGAGAATAGGTAATCGCCTCCTTTCCATCATAATAATTTAAAAGCTTCCTGACAATATGCATTTTCAGTGATTGACAATGCTGATCTAGAAGCCTATATTGCTCTTGCAAGAGCTTGATTGATTTTCTCCTGAGGTGTCATTTTATCTATAAATGAAGGGATTATGTATTTTGTAGTAGTGGTTTGTAACACTTATGCCGCACACACATGATCGGTCCATCCGACGAAAACGGTCTGATTGATTTTTCCATCGGTTAACCGATGAAACTGACTGATGGTCAGTCGTGCCTACACACCATCAGTTAAAAAAACGATTGTGTCAGAACGCGGTGACGTAAAACACAACGACGTGCTAAAAAAAACGAAGTTCAATGCTTCCAAGCATGCGTCGACTTGATTCTGAGCATGCGGTTAAATTTAAAACAAGATTGAATTTTTTTAACCGATGGATAAATAACCAATGGGGCCTACACACGATCAGTTTGGTCTGATGAAAACTGTCCATCAAGACCGTTCTCATTGGTTTGACCGATCGTGTGTACGCGGCATTACTGCTGCTAGAGAATAAGCAATTTGTTATTATCCAGAAGCAGCTGAAAGAGTGTTTTGGGAATGAGGGAAAAGTAACTGGCACTTTCATTCTGGTCCTCATCATTTAATTTCATAAAGTATTTTTTTTTATGTATGTAGGGCAACTCTGGCATGCATGGATGTGTTTTGTCATCCTTGTAGCATTTGAAAAAAGAAAATTTCCTCTTGCAATATTTGCAAATTGCAGATTTTGCTGCTCTCGGAGATGAAAAGAAAAGCCATTTTACTAACCAGACTATAGATAAATATTATGCTGTTTTTGGTGGAGAACATTATTAAAAACAATTTGAAAGTTAAATAAGATAATTTGTCAGACAAATTTACCCTCTTATCTGTCAATTAAGGCCCATGAGGACAGAAACTTTCATCTACTGTATCCCAACAATCAACCAACTGTAGGAGGTACAGTTTTCCCAACTGTAGGCAAAACTAAACGGGAGTCTTTCCCCTGCAGTGTCCCCTAGTGGCAGAAATGCATATTTCTCTTGTTTGAAAACTACATTGAAGTACAGTGTTACTTGAATTGTATTCCAGGGTTTGCTTGTCTTCAGCTGAGAGAACTTACAATAATTTGAGACTTTACATAAAGTTTCACAACCCTTTTCATTAAGGGTCTTCATGTTAGATAGTTTAAATTTCATGTCATAGATATATTATTTATCATTGTAAAATAAGATTATTTCATCACTTTTTTTCAAATTTTTTCAGACAAAAAAAATGAAAAAAAAGAAAAACGTTTTTTTTTTTTCCCCAGCCTTACCATCTCTAGTATAGCAGTTTGTCTATTTCTTCTGCCCTGTGCATTCTATCTGTGGACACTTGAGATGGAAGGAGGTATAGCAGAAGCTTCTTCTGTATGGGCTTTGGTCTGGAAGATGAGATAATAGTAGGCAATTGTTGTTTCTGACATGCCATCTTGGTTCACACAGTCCTTAATTCACACAGCTGCTGCCTCTAAATTATTATTCTGGCCAATTTAGACCCCTTTCACACTGAGGGTGCTTAACAGGCACTATAACATAGTGCCTACAAAAGCGCTCTGAAATCAGCCGCTGCTGTCTCTCCAGTGTGAAAGCCCAGAGTGCTGCTAGCAGCATCTTTGCAGGCAAAGCGCTGCTGCAGTGGCGCTTTGCGGGTGGTTTTAACCTCTTTTCGGCCACTAGCGGGGGGGGGGGGGGGTTAAAAGCGCCCCACTAGCGGCCGAAGAACCCCTGCAAATACGACGCTCCAGTGTGAAAGGGGCCTAAATGAAATTACGCCCCAGAATCTGATGCCTGTAAACTTCCCCTAAACGTGCCTAAAAGCTTTATACACTTTTACAAGTATCAGACATTTTTTTTTGCCAAAACGCTGCTGCCAGGAGGAAAGGCTTCTAGGAGAATTGTCAATACATCCAGTGTGCTGAGGCCTAAGGAGTTTATTAGTGTTTATCACCACGCTGCTGGCTTTTTATTTATTTTACCAAGTAATCAGCATTTAATTAATGGCTTAATCACCAAACAGTTTTGTACCCCAATTGAAGAAGGCTGCATTGAGCTGGAAGCTGGTTTCTACTCTTCTGTGCTCCCTCATTGGGAGCAGTTATTAAAATAAGCCACATTTACCCTCAGTTAAGCATTACATCATGAGAGTAATTCTGAGTATTCCCAGACTCTATGTAATGTTTTTTTTTTCTTCCAATTAAAGCGGAGGTTCACTCTAATAAACATGTATATCTGACCAACTTCCTTACATTCATAACAAGTATAGTCCGCAATTTTTTATGCTTTACGTACCTTGTAATCCATCTTTTCAATCTACTTCTCCCCGCGGGAATAGGCGTTTCTATGCCTAGGGGGATTGTCATCTGGGAGTCCACCAGATGACTAACGTCTGTTCCCCCCCGGCGGTTAAGGCCCCGCCCCCCGTATTGCGTAGACGCGCACGAGTGCGGGGTTCCGAAAGAAGCCGAACATGCAGAGATGTGAGTCGGCTCTATACGATGCCTGCGTTCTCCATGTTCGCTTCTTTCGAAACCCATAACTCGTGCGCGCCTACGCAATACGGGGGGCGGGGCCTTAACTGTCGGGGGGAACAGACGTCAGTCATCTGGGGCGAACTCCCAGATGACAATCCCCCTAGGCATAGAAACGCCTACTCCCGCGGGGAGAAGTAGATTGAAAAGATGGATTACAAGGTACGTAAAGCATAAAAAATTGCGGACTATACTTGTTATGAATGTAAGGGAGTTGGTCAGATACATGATATTAGGGTAAACCTCCGCTTTAAGTACTACATATAACCCTGTAGACATAATCTTTTTATTATGCTATGCTGCTTATACTAGTACTTTTTTTTTTTCAAAATGTTTAACATTTCTATTCCTTAAAACAGTAGACATTTCTCTGTTATATGTGATGTTGCATGAATATATATTGTGTTAAATTTTACTGTATCCAATCTCTGTTGATCGGATGACTAATAATATGAGTCAATCTTTACTTTTCTTTCTCAAAGTGCTTATTTGCTTTCAGTGCTTCTGTATTCATTTTGGTGGAAGAAGGGGGTAGAGATATTGTACAATGTGTCCTGTTTGCAGCCACAAATTAGTATGATTCAATCCAATCAAGATTGTAATAATATGCCTTTTTGTGAGAGTGCTGAATATAGAGTAATTTATTCTTGTTTTGTTTATTTTATCAGGCACTTTATAATTTTATGTATACGTTGCCGTTTTTAAACTGTATACCGTATAGAGGCGATGAATCACTAATAATAATACGTTCAGTTTTTTATTACAAGCACCTGGTATATCCTAAAACATTCAGACATTGTTTAAATTATACTTTAGCTGAGAAAATGTGTAAGCGGCATTGTAACTTTTACCAGATAAGCAAATCGGAGAGTGAAGCCAAAGTTGACCTGTATCATTTTCCGAAGAAGGCCATCTGTGGCAGTTGTTTTATTTCTTTCAGCACAGCTTGTTTTTAATCATAGCTTGCATGTGCTAGTTTAATGAATGGCAGATAACCAAAGCATCAAACAAGTTTTTTTGCAGCGTTCTTAAATCTTTTTGATTCCTAGAGCCCAACCCAGTTTGGCAGCTGGGGTTGTGGGCTCCTAAGGGCAGTGGGCAGCATGGCGGGTTGCGCGCTTCTGTGGGCAGCGGCTTGGTTGCGAGCTCCTGTGGGCATCGGCTGGGTTGTGGGCTCCTACGGGCCGTGGGTAGCGGGCTCCTATGGCAGCGGGCGGGTTGCAGGCTCCTATGGGTGGCAGACGGCCTCTCCTGTGACCCTCTCTGCAATCAACGGCGGCTTCCGCAGTGTGGCTCCTCCCCTCCCCCTAAGATCCAATAGGATTGCCTGTCCTTTCAGCCAATCTATGTGACGGGTCTTCAGACCTACTTCCTGTTGTGGCCGGGAGAGGATCAGTGTGGCGACAGCGAATATTCATTCGCTATTGTCACACAACTGTCACACAAACCATTCGTTTATTTCTGTTTTATTTTTCTGGGCTTTCCATACCTTTCCTCTTTTTATTAATCTATTTATTTATTTCCTCCAATCTTACTGCTGAAAGATCAAATGTGACTTAAAGTGGCTGTAAAGGTTATTTTTTTTTATTTGTATTAAAATGTTTTTAAAGAGGAAGTAAACCCTGGTGGGTTTTTCTTCCTTTCTTCTTCCCTCCAAAGTAAAGGCATAATGTGGTAGTATACATTGCATACTAGCACATTAGGTGACACTGTCAGGAAGTGGCATGCCAACATCCAAGATGGCGGCCGTAAAAGACGGCCAGTGACTCCTGTTCCTGTGAGAGCGCCGTTAGCGCTCATGCGCGCGCCCACCTGTGCGCGTGCGTGCATCCCTCTGTGTAGGTTTTTTTCCTTCTGTGCCCTTCTTTGCTAATTTCTAAGATGCGGAATGAGAAAAGCCGCTGAGGGCTTTTGTAGTCCCTCACCGCCTGGCGGTTCAGTGCCCCTTGAGGAGAGCCTTTTTAAGAGAGTGGGCTTCTTCTCCGGTGGTGGACCCTCCGGTTGTCATGTATAGGTGACCACCCTCCCTATTGCGGGAACCCCCACTTGTATGGATCTGACTGATAGAAGATCCGAAGTACTGACCCGTTCCATGTCTACCATGCTTGGGGTCTGCCTTGCGGCCTATTGTGGCCACTACGCTGCGGTCCACTCACTCACTTAGTGAGCATTTTGCACCAGACAGTGAAGGAGCATCGACTCTCTCCTGAAGTTATTTGGCTAACAGACCAGCTGGTCCAGAGCCTTGTATATGTCTGTGATGTTTCACTTGCCGCGCCCTTGATATCCAGGGCTTCGGTTTCAGTATCCTATACCCACAGTTGATCCAGAGAAGGAATGTCGCATGTCATGCTGTTTTCTTAGCCCCTTGCTGCTGCCACCTTAGGACCCTGTAACCACTTAAACGCCCGCCGTACGCAAAATGGCACGGACAGGCAGATGGGCGTGTATATACGTCCTTGCCTTTCCGCGGGTCGGGGGTCCGATCGGGACCCCCCCCCCCGCTGCGTGCGTCGGGCGGCTTACCCCGGGGAGCGATCCGGGACGACGGCGCGCTATTCGTTTATAGCCGCTCCGTCGCGATCGCTCCCCGGAGCTGAAGAACGGGGAGAGCCATATGTAAACACGCTTCCCCGTGCTTCACTGTGGCGGTGCATCGAATCGTGTCATCCCCTTTATAGGGGAGACACAATCGATGACATCAGACCTACAGCCACACCCCCCTACTGTTTCTAAACACACACTAGGTGAAGCCTAACACGTTCAGCGCCCCCTGTGGTTAACTCCCAAACTGCAACTGTCATTTTCACAATAAACAATGCAATTTAAATGCATTTTTTGCTGTGAAAATGACAATGGTCCCAAAAATGTGTCAAAATTGTCCGACGTGTCCGCCATAATGTCGCAGTCACGAAAAAAATCGCTGATCGCCGCCATTAGTAGTAAAAAAAAAAAAAATTAATATAAATGTAATAAAAATATCCCCTATTTTGTAAATGCTATAAATTTTGCGCAAACCAATCGATAAACGCTTATTGCGTTTTTTTTTTACCAAAAATAGGTAGAAGAATACGTATCGGCCTAAACTGAGGGGAAAAAAAATTTTTATATATGTTTTTGGGGGATATTTATTACAGCAAAAAGTAAAAAATATTGAATTGTCACTCTATTTTTGTTTATAGCGCAAAAAATAAAAACCGCAGAGGTGATCAAATACCACCAAAAGAAAGCTCTATTTGTGGGGAAAAAAGGACGCCAATTTTGTTTGGGAGCCACGTCGCACGACCGCGCAATTGTCTGTTAAAGCGACGCAGTGTCGAATTGCAAAACCAGGCCTGGGCATTTAGCTGCCTAAAGGTCCGGGGCTTAAGTGGTTAAGTACTGTAGGCACGAACACTTGGACACAGTGGTGGCCCAGAACCTCGGAGCCAAAAAGACACATATGTGTGTTGGCTGGGCATTAAAGGAGTTGTAAAGGAAAAAATGTTTTTGCCTAAAATTAATGTCTGCAAGGTAGACAGACAGAATAGTGTAATGATTCTGTTAAAAAACGAGTAAATACCTATTAAATTCCTTCATCTATATCACCTCCGGCGTTCTAGTTTCTGTTCTCTCATTCACTTCCTGGTTTGCGGCGCTCGTTCATGTAAGAACTACATCACCCAGTATGCATTGCGGCACGCCCAGTAATTCACACCTCCTTGAAGTCTCTAACACGTAGAGAGCGTCCTGCCGCACAGATGTAGTTCCCAGGAGGGGGTGAGCACGTCACTGACCACCGCAGTAAAGCCTCCCTTCAACGGTAGTGAGTAACAATCAGACAAGCAGGAAGTGAACAGAACAGAGAAGAAATTGAGCAACTTCTGGGCAAAAACGAACAACGAGGAAGTGAAAAGATGAATGTCTGCAGGTAAAGGATGCTTATTATGAAAAAAAAAAAAAATTCCTTTAAGGCCCCCCCTGCTGCAATTATGTGTTACAGTGACAGGAAGAGGTTTTCTTGTAGTTTTGAGTCTGGTGTTCTCTGTGCAGATCCGCAAATATGGTTATGTCGCTCTGCAGGATACTATCGCATGGTGTCCCAACACATACTTGTGGTTGAGGATACTTTCTTCATGCCAAATAAAAACTCTGGTGCAGTTAATTACATTGTCATGTGGAAGGAAGGAGTTTGAGTCAGTAGGCATATTTCTTCGCACTCAGTTGCTGAATAGAGTGGCAGGGATGTAAGAGAATAATGAGCAAGTACTACTGGTGTGATTAGCAATAAATGTGAAGCTGTTGCTTTGCTATGCATCTTAAGAGGAGGCCGATCTCGTATTTAATTTCACCCAATGAAAGATCTGACTGTGTGGTTGATGTTTCATTAATAGCTGGTGTCTGTATTGAGCTATTTGTCTGTCATGTATCATATTCTGCCTTTAGTCCTAAAAATAGTGCTCAGTAGAGCAAATTTTCTAACCCTAAAAGTTTATTTGGTTATTTTATTTTATATAACATGTACAGTCTATGTGGTACTAAATATAAAGAAAACTGGTGACCAGAATCCGATAAAATCTACATCTGTTTGAAATGTTTTTTTTTTTTTTTTGTCTCTTCATAAGTTCATAGAGAAGCCTGCTGTTTACTGGCAGAGTGACAGCAAAGGTACAAAAGTGATGATCATGTGAAGGAATTTATTCACAAGGGTGACATATGTATAGTGCTTTTGCATTTGAGTTTTAAAGGGGATTTCCAATTTTAACAAAAATCTGGAAATCCCCTTTCATGCCCATTTAATGACCCTGAATAGTGACCCCCTCCTCCCCAAATAATCACTTTGCCTGTTCATTGTTGCCCTGCAATCTCTCAGCATTACAGTGAGTATATTTGAAGCTTTGGCTTTGGATATATATGTCTCTGCTTGCAACTGTTGTGTTATTTTTACCCCGATGAAGAGAAATGTGAGTGCTGCCAATGGTATCGGCCACCCTGACATATAGGATATTTAGAAGGAAATGCTTAAAAAGAGTTTGGCCCTATGTTTGAGAATCTAAAATCTTGGAGTGGTTATTTATTCCCCCAAACCTCCTTTTCCAGATCAATTAACATGGCAGCCATAATTATAAATGCTTCCTCCCCCACAAAGCAGCTACTTATATAGCCTTGGCTCTGTATCCCAATGTATAGTTTTATTCAACCCACTCCACCCCCGTAGCAGCCACATATAAAGCCTGCACCCCACCATAATCTATAGTATCAACATTTGTGATATAGTGTTTAAAGTGACTGTTAATAAAAAGGTCCTTCTGTAAATGTAGCAAATACTTAACTTTCCGATTGCCTGTGCTGCTGAACACCGATGTAATGGCAGGAATTAGTTGCCTAAAGACACTTAAAGAGAAAGTAAACCCTGATGTTTTTTTACTTTTTATTTCCCTGCAAAGGTAAAGCATATGGCCCATTATATGTCACTTACCTGAAAACTAAGCCTGCGATGTCATCGATGTCCCCTCTGTCTGGAAGCGTCCATCTTCACCCCTCTTCCATCCGGGGGCCATGGACTCCGGCTCTGTGGTGGGCCGGAGTTGCATGATGTCACTCACGCGCTTGCGCACAGGAACTGGCAGTCACGGCATGATTCCTTTAAAAACGGCATGATCGTGCCCTTTCTAAAGTGCGCATGCGCCGATTACATTGGCACATGTGTATATTTTAAATATCTCCTAAACCGTGCACTTTAACCACTAAAGGACCGCCTAACGCCGATATACGTCGGCAGACAGAATGGCCACCGCTGGGCACAATCACGTATCTGTACGTGATTGTATAAAGCCCAGCGGTGGGTCGCGGGCGCGCGCCCGCGACCCGGTCCGAAGCTCCGTGGGCACGGTACTCGCGGACCCGATCGCCGCTAGAGTCCTGCGATCGGTCCCCGGAGCTGAAGAACGGGGAGAGCCGTGTGTAAACACGGCTTCCCCGTTCTTCACTGTGGCGCTGTCATCGGTTGTGTGTTCCCTAATATAGGGACGCACAATCAATGACGTCAGACCTACAGTAACACCCCCCTACAGTTGTAAACACACTTCAGGGAACACATAACCCCTTCAACGCCCCCTTGTGGTTAACTCCCAAACTGCAACTGTCATTTTCACAATAAACAATGCATTTTAAATGCATTTTTTGCTGTGAAAATGACAATGGTCCCAAAAATGTGTCAAAATTGTCCGAAGTGTCCGCCATAATGTCGCAGCCATTAGTAGTAAAAAAAAAATAATAATAATAAAAATGCAATAAAACTATCCCCTATTTTGTAAACGCTATAATATTTGCGCAAACCAATCAATAAACGCTTATTGCGATTTTTTTTTTTTTTTAACCAAAAAAAAGTTGGAGGATTCGTATCGGCCTAAACTGAGGGAATTTTTTTTTTATATATATATGTTTTTGGGGGATATTTATTAAAGGCAAAAAGTAAAAAATATTGCATTTTTTTTTCAAAATTGTCGCTTTTTGTTTATAGCGCAAAAAATAAAAACCACAGAGGTGATCAAATACCACCAAAAGAAAGCTTTATTTGTGAGAAAAAAAGGACGCCAATTTTGTTTGGGAGCCACGTTGCACGACCGCGCAATTGTCAGTTAAAGCGGCGCAGTGCCGAATCGCAAAAAATGGCCTGGTCTTTTACCTGCATTTTGGTCCGGGTCTTAAGTGGTTAAGAAATCTGCATTTTTAGGAGTGTTGATCACCTGGTCCACCAATGATCTCAGTGCTTCTTCCTGCCAACCCCTATGTCACTTTTGTGTAATGAATGATGTAGGGGTTGGTGAAGGAATCATTCAGCACAGTGGGGAACCAGGAAAGACAACACTCTCAAATTGGTTGATTTCTGAAAGCTTTCAGGTGATGATTTCTTATCATTACAGTGACATTTGTATAGCCAGCAGGAGAGGTAAGTATTTACAATCTGAAACCTTTTTGTTACACTTCAATTTTACCTACAGAAGCTAAGGGGAACATAATATTGGGAGTATGCTATAGACCCCCAAACCAGAGGAAGGAGGGGGAGACAGATATCCTGTTACAATTTGGATTAGCAGCAAGGATGGGAAGTGTTATCATAATGGGGATTTTAATTATCCAGACATAGACTGGGCAGAGAAAACCATGCATTCATCTAAGGCTCGCAAGTTCCTAAATGTCTTGCAGGACAATTTTATGGGTCAGATGGTAGACACACCAACTAGAAATAAAGCGTTACTGGATTTACTGATTACCAACAATACAGACCTGATCACGGGTCAATTGGCTTTAGTATAAATCAAACAAATAGGAAGCATAAGGGGAATACAAAGACACTGAATTTCAAAAGAGCCAACTTCCCTAAACTATGAACTGTGCTATAAGGCATAAATTGGGATAAAATCTTAGGAACAAAGAACACGTAGATGGGTTTACTTTAAGAGCCTATTAAATAAGGGCATTAGCCAATGCATCCCATGGGGTAATAAATTTAAAAGAGCGAGCAAAAGTCCTGGATGGCTTAACTCCAATGTAAAAATGCATCTAAAAGCAAAGGAGAAAGCCTTCAAAAAATACAAGGTCGAGGGATCATCATCAGCATTCAGACTTTATAAAGACTGCAACAAGAAATGTAAGGGTGCAATTAGGGCGGCTAAGATAAAACATGAAGACACATAGCGGAGGAGAGCAAAAAAAATCCCAAGAAATTCTTTAAGTATGTAAACCGTAAAAAAGGGAGGACAGACCATATTGGCCCAATAAAGAATGAGGAAGCACATCTGTTAACAAAGGATGGGGAGATGGTGAAGGTATTGAATTTTTTCTTCTCCTCAGTCTTCACGAGGGAATCATGGAGACTTCAGTAACCAAAACGGCAGTGTCTATCCTTGTGACACATCAAAGGAAGCACCTCCATGGTTAACAGAGGACAGAATTAAAATTAGACTTGGGAAACTTAACATTAACCACTTCCAGACCTGCGCACGACGATGTACGTCCTATTTTTAAAGACGGATATCTCGGTAACGGCAGCAGCTGCTGTCACAACCGAGGTATCCATCTTTAGTGTGCGCGGTCTGGAATCCGATAATGGCGGTCTCCGCGGCGGATTCACCGCGAGATCGCCGTTATCGGTGGCGGGAGAGGGCCCCCCCCCCTCCCGCCGCTCTCCCCGCGCCCTCCGCCACTTACCGGAGCCGTCGGGTAGCGGCGGAGGCGATCGGATGCTGTCGGCTGGTGAGCGGGGACGAGACTGAAGGAAAAATCTCTTCGCCCGTCCCCATAGCTCGGCTGGGCGGAAGTGACGTCAAAACGTCAGTCCCGCCCAGCCTCTTAAAGAGACAAATTTTTTTTTTTGGTCATTTGAAAAAATGACATTTTTTATTTTTTTTCTATTTTTGCATTTAAGCCCAAATATGAGATCTGAGGTCTTTTTGACCCCAGATCTCATATTTAAGAGGACCTGTCATGCTTTTTTCTATTACAAGGGATGTTTACATTCCTTGTAATAGGAATAAAAGTGATAATTTTTTTTTTTTTTCAGTGTTAAAAATTCTAAAATAAATAAAAATAAATGCGAAAAGCAAAAAAAAAATTTTTTAAAGTGCCCCGTGCCGACGAGCTCGCGCGTAGAAGCGAACGCATACGCGAGTAGCGCCGACATATGAAAACGGTATTCAAACCACACAAGTGAGGTATCGCCGCGATCGTTAGAGCGAGAGCAATAATTTTAGCCTTAGGCCTACTCTGTAACTCAAAAAATGCAACCTGTAGAATTTTTTAAACGTCGCCTATCAAGATTTTTAAGGGTAAAAGTTTGACGCCATGCCACGAGCGGGCGCAATTTTTAAGCGTGACATGTTGGGCATCATTTTACTCGGCGTAACATTATCTTTCAAAATATATAAAACAATTGGGCCAAATTTATTGTTATCTTATTTTTTAATTCAAAAAAGTGAATTTTTTCCAAAAAAAGTGCGCTTGTAAGACCGCTGCGCAAATACGGTGTGACAAAAAGTATTGGAATGACCACTATTTTATTCTCTAGGGTGTTAGAAAAAAAATATATATAATGTTTGGGGGTTTTAAGTAATTTTCTAGCAGAAAAAAATGTTTTAGTCTTGCAAACACCGAATCTGAAAAACACCTAAGGTCTGGAAGTGGTTAATAAATCACCGGGACCAGATGACTTGAATTCGAGGGTACTTGGGAAACTCAGTAAAGTAATTGCCAGGCCATTGTTCCTAATTTTTACTGTCAGTCTACTGACTGGAATGGTACCAGCTGATTACAGAAAAGCCAACGTAGCACCAATATTTAAAAAGGGCCCAAAATACATCCCTGGGAATTACAGACCAGTTAGCCTAACATCAATAGTATATAAGCTCTTGGAGGGGATGATAAGGGACTATATATAAGATTTTAGTAATGAGAATGGTATCATTAGCAGTCATCAGCATGGATTCATGAAGAATCATTCTTGTCAAACCAATCTATTAACCTTCTGTGAGACGGTGAGTTGATATCTAGCTAAAGGAAGCCCCGTAGACGTGGTGTATCTGGTGCAAAAGCATTTGACAGAGTTCCCAATAAACGTTTACTGTACAAAATAAGGTCCGGTGGCATGGACCATAGGGTGAGTACATGGATTGAAAACTGGCTACAAGGGTAAGTTCAGAGGGTGGTGATAAATGGAGAGTACTCGTAATGGTCAGGGGTGGGTAGTGGGGTCCCTCAGGGTTCTGTGCTGGGACCAATCCTATTTAATTTGTTTATAAACAACCTGGAGGAAGGCGTAAACAGTGCAATCTTTGTATTTGTGAACGATACTAAGCCAAGCAGGATGTGGAAACCTTCCAAAAATATCTGAATAAATGAATGGGGTGGCCAACTACATGGTCAAATGAGGTTCAATGTAGAAAAATGTAAAATAATGCATTTGGGTGGCAAAAATATGAATGCAATCTATACACTGGGGGGAGAACCTCTGGGGGAATCTAGGATGAAAAAGGACCTGGGGGTCTTAGTAGATAGGCTTAGCAATGGCATGTATTAAAAAGGGGATTCACTCCAGAGATAAAACAATAATTCTCCCATTCTGGTCCGGCCGCATCTGGAGTATGCTGTCTAGTTCTGGGCACCGGTCCTCAGAAAGGATGTACTGTAAACAGAGAGTACAAAGAAGGGCAACAAAGCTAATAAAGGGTCTGGAGGGTATTGGTTATGAGGAAAGGTTGCGAGCACTGAACTTATTCTCTCTGGAGAAGAGACGCTTGAGAGGGGATATGATTTAAATTTACAAATACCATACTGGTGACCCCACAATAGAGGTACAACTTTTTTCAGAAGGGAGTTTAACAAGACACGTGGCCACTCATTAAAAGAAAATAGTTTTAACCTTAAACTAGGTAGAGGGTTCTTTACTGTAAGAGCGGCAAGTATGTGCAATTCCCTTCCACAGGCGGTGGTCTCAGCGGGGGGCATCGATGGTTTCAAGAAAGCGCCTGAACGACCACAACATACAGAGATATACAATGCAATACTGACATATAATCACAGACATAGGTTGGACTACTATGTAACATTACTTTTTTTCTTTTTTTTTTTTATCAGAAAAGGTGTTTATTGGAAAAAAAAAAAGAACCATACAAAGTTACAAACATACATATTACATGGTGCAGCAGAAAAAGTACAGAGTACAGGCTTAATCCTAACACAGTTCTCTACTCATACAAAAGGTTACAGAACAAGGTATTCTATACCCATACAACATTCTAGACAGTGTCATTCATGGTGCTGCACTACATCACATCCAATTATTTCTTTCTCTTCTCTCTTTTTCTTCCCTCAACTCAGGGAAAATTATTGAAAAGAAAAAAACAAAGTAAAATACACAACATAAAAAACGAAACATAGAAAAGGAAAAAATAAAACTTACACAGCAGGGAAAACAAAAAGGGAAAAGTTTCACAGCTCCTATACATGCCACACCTGTAGACCTTCTACACCATCTGCATTGCAAGAGGAATACGGTGGCAGTACTGCTAATACCTGTCGCCACGCATAAAACAAAGAATCAGGTCCCGCTGTCACAGAGGAATAGTCATGGCAGAAGCCCACACCACCATAAGTCACGTATACCACAAGAAGGTCACCCACTCCGCTCACCCATTGTTTACATCACTCACCCACCCTCTACCTCAACAGTCGTTCCATCACCAGATCAACCGGAGACAAGCCGGGGGTATCTAGCCAAGGTGCCCACAGTCTGTCAAACTTCCCCGACCGAACCCTATGCTGATATATAAATTTCTCCAAGCGAATGGTGTCACCTATTTGGGTAATCCATTCCCTCACCGTTGGTGGCTCAGTAGCCTTCCAATGCCTAAGAATAAGTTTGCGGGCCTGAAACACGGCCCTAGTTATGGCCTGTTTTGAATTATCATCCATGGGGATGTCATCCAAAATTCCTAATATGAACGGTTTCGGGTCTGTAGGTATGGTAGTCTGCAACACTCCTTTAACTGTGACTAAAACCCCCGTCCAGTATAGGTGTAGCTTGGGGCACCTCCACAACAGATGGGTTAGGTCCCCATGATCTAACATTACTTTTTTTCACTTTGTTACTTTAGTTGTTAACTCCATGCCTGGTCGCAATAAGGCAAAAAAAATTCCCCATTCAAACCTACCTGTGTCAGGTGAGAGACCTACAACCCTGTCTACACTGTTGGGAAGCTGACCTGGCTGTCTTTGAACTATGTTTTTTTTTTGATCCAAAACAAAGTTTTATTGAAGCACCAAAAGAAATTTACATACATCGAGAATACTTCCCATCTCAACTCATTAGACAGCGATCCATTACACAGTTCAGTGTTGGTAAACATTGGCAATATATCAACCACCAGCATGAGACAATCCACTCCCATCCCGTCCCTGCCTCCCCCCTTCCACATACATGCTTCTCCCTTCCCTAGTCTCAAACACATTGACAGTATAGGAATCAAGTTGGAGTGCTCAAACCGAGTATCCTACCTGTGACCAGGTCCACCGGTGCCAAGCCCGGTACATCTAGCCACCTGCCCCATAGCTTCTCGAACTTCTGGGAGCAACCTCTATGTTGGTATATCACTTTCTCTTTGCGCAGCATTTCCCCCATCAAGTTGATCCATTCCCTCATGCTGGGGGGCTCCTCCGCTATCCAATGAGTCATTATAAGTTTGCGGGCCAGAAACAGGGACCTAATGACCGCTACTCTGGTACTCTCATCCCATTCCAGTTCCTCCAGTACAAGTAACAGGCAGTGTTTTGGGTCAACTGGCAACGTTATCATGAACACCCTGTTAATGGTGTCCACTACGCCCACCCAATACGGGTGAAGCTTTGGGCATCTCCACAGTAGATGAATCAAGTCACCATGGTCTCTCTTACACCTGGTGCACAGCGGGGTGGGTCGCAACCCCATAGCAAACAGTCTGTGGGGGGTGTAGTACACTCTCAGTAGTAGGTATAGTTGTGATACCTTATGGGATACATTCAGGGAGCAGATTGGTACCGCCTGTAGCGCCTCATCCCACTGTTCACCATCCATCGGGCCCAGATCCCCCTCCCACTTGGCCCTCACTCTCAGCGGCTGTTTGGTCATGAAACTGTGTAAAAGCATATTATAGCACTGCGATATAAACCCCTTGGTAGAGGTCGCCCCTGCAATCAAATTGAACAGTGGGGTAGGGGAAGGAAGCCACTCCGTAGCTTCGCCCTGAGCCCGTACTGCATGTCTAAGTTGCATGTAATAGAACTGCATCGATATTGGTAGTTGAAAGAGCCCCTTTAGAGTTTCAAATGAGAGTAGGTTCCCGTTCCGAAATATCTGCCCCAGGCGGGTTATCCCATATCTTTTCCATAGTGCCCCATGCTGTAACTTTGCCAGCTCGGGGTATGAGTCCTTCGACCAGATGGGGCTGTACTCCGTGAACCCTGTTACTCCCTGTAAGTACCTAGCTTTGTTCCACACCTTCTGCATAAGATTGTAGGTAGGGTATTGTTTGTTTGGCTTCCCAAAGGCTAATGCTTCCAGGGCAGGCGCCACCGACTCCCTCCCAACTGTATGGAGCATCACCATCTCAGAGGAGCTTCCTCCCTCTCCCTCCCTCCTCTCCCCAGTGCGAACCTCACCCACCAGCTGCTGCAGCTGAGCGGCTATATAGTATAGCCATGGATTAGGAAGGGCAAGCCCTCCCTCATCCTTCGGGCATTGGAGATGTTCCAACTTAATTCTGGGGGTACGGTTTTTCCATATAAGTGAGCGAAACAGTGTATTAACAATTCGGAATACCTTCAAAGTCACTACTGTGGGGGCATTATGAAGAACATAGAGCAGTTGGGGCATAAGGATCATTTTGATCAAATTTACCCTGCCGGCTGCCGACAGGCCTAAAGAATTCCACGTTTTAATGCGGTCACGAAATTTTTGTATCAGCGGGGAGACGTTCAGTCGTCCATACTCACATATCTTGGGCGTCACCTGGATACCCAGATATCTGAATGAGACAGTCATGGGCACTGTGGATGAGGACGGGGGGGGGCCCCCCCTCGTCAATGAGCATCAGCGAGGACTTGGTCCAATTGATCTGCAGCCCTGAGAATTTACCAAATTCCTTTTATCACCGTCATAGCCTCCGTCAGTGAGCCCTCTACGTCCCCCAGCAAAATCATGGTGTCGTCCGCGTATAGCATTATTTTTTCCTGCCTGTTTCCGTATCTGAACCCCACTACCTCCTGATTGGCTCTAATTTTAATAGCGAGTGGTTCTATAGCCAAGGCAAACAGCAGGGGCGACAATGGGCACCCCTGCCGTGTGCCTCTCCCCAAAGAGAAAGTGTGAGATACCGCCCCCGATGACCGAATAGTTGCCCTCGGGTTGAAGTACAATAAGCGGACCCAGGAAATGAAGGTTTCCCCAAACCCAAACCTCCCAAGCACCTCCCACAGATACTCCCCTCCCACTCAACGCTATTGAAGGCCTTCATAGCGTCCAGTGAGAGAAGGGCCCTCCCTCCCACATTATCAGCTGGGGATTGCATGTTTAAGTATAGCCTACGCAGGTTGACGGCCGTCGACTTGTTAGGCATGAAGCCAGCCTGGTCCGAATGCACCAGACTAGTAATGACCCCATTCAGCCGGATCGCTAACATTTTAGCCAGTAACTTAATATCGCTCTGGAGTAGCGATATCGGCCTGTAGGAGCCCGGATCCAACGGGTCCTTCCCAGGCTTTAGTATCAAGACAATGTTAGCTGTACTCATAGAATCAGGTAGGGTCTGTCTTTCCCTGGCTGCATTAAACACCGCTAAAAGTTTCGGTAAGAGAATACCCGCGTATCGCTTATATATTTCAATGGGTAATCCGTCTGACCCCGGTGCCTTACAGTTAGGGAACTCAGCCAGGGCTGTCTGCAGCTCCTCCAAAGTAAAGGGGGCGTCTAAGGTCCTTCTCTGTTCCCTACCCAACCCGGGGAAGTCAATGCCCTCTAAGTAAGTCAAAAGTTCTGCTCTGGTAGATAGTGCCATCGGGAGGTACAGGTTCTGGTAGAACCCGGCCAGTTCCGCCAATACAAGATCCGGGGAGTTCACTATTTTGCCCTCTTTGTTTTTAATAGCTCCTATGCTGGGGGACCTCCGCTGAGAGTTAGCTATTCTTGCTAGCATACGGCCTGTACTTTCACCCTCCTCAAAGAACGCCAATCTGGAGAAGAATAGTTTCTTTTCAGCTTTTGAGGCTAGCAGCCGCTCATAAGCTGATTGAGCTGACTGCCATACCTCTCTAGCCGCCTCCGTAGGGGTTTGCACGAAAGCCTCCTCCAGGGCCGTTACCTGTTTTTCAAGGTCCTCTTGGAGCCCTGAAGACGCCTTCTTCACCCTGGTAATTTCCCTTATAAGCAACCCCCTCACACAAGCCTTGAATGCATCCCATTGCTCGGACGGGGATTCAGCAAAGCTCTCCCTCTCCAAAAATTCCCTCATGCTCCGCTCCACCTCTTCATGAGACAGGAATAGCTCTAGCCAAAAGGCATTAAATTTCCACGGGGCCCTCGGAAGTGTAGAGGGTGGAGAAATAGTTAATTTTGTCACCAACTGTGAGTGATCGGAGACGCTACGTGGCTTGTAAGTCACTTCCGAGATGGACGGGAGCATAGCAGAGTTACACACTACCAGGTCTATCCTAGACAGTGTCCCATGTGTCTTAGAAAAGCATGAGAACTGTCTGTCCAATGGGTTCCTTGACCTCCATACATCTATCCACCCTACCTCGGTGAGCAATCTCAGCAATGGGGAGTCCCTCGGAGTGGACGAGGCCCCAGAAATGGGGTGTCTGTCCATCAAGGGACTCAGCCAGCAATTAAAGTCCCCCACTATCAACAGCGGAAGGTCCGGCCTGCCTTCCAAATAGGTCAGCAGTGACCGGAGCACCGCCACTGTGAACGGCGGGGGTATATAAACACATGCCACTATGCAAGTCAGTCTTCCCACCCGACAATGCAGGAAAATAAACCTTCCCTCTGCATCAATACACACATCTATTTCCTGAAAGTCAATGGCCACATGAATCATTACACTCACACCTCGGGAATAGGAGGTGTGAGTAGAATGGTAGGCCTTACCCACCCAAGCATACTTCAGACAGCACTGCGTTTCAACAGTGAAGTGCGTTTCCTGCATACATAAAATCATTGGATGATATTTTTTCAGACAGGAGGATACCATCATACGCTTCAGCGGGGAGCCTAGGCCCCTCACGTTCCACGAAACTATTGGTAGCTCAGCCATTAGGATAAAACATATATAAATGAAAGGGTGGAAAAAATACAAAGAAAACCATCAATCCCAGGCTGACATCAGGAGGCCTAGGAGTGGCGAGGAAAGGACAGTCACTATGCCACGGTGTAATGGTAAGGAAAAAGAGTTCTCGATGTAGGTGGTGAAGGTGCAAAAGCCGTAGGGCCTGGGCCGTCAACTGACCGGTCCCGTATCCATGGCCTAGAATCCGTAAACAAACTTGTATTGCAACAAAACGAACAACAAAAAAAAAGGAGTTATAAGTCCAGGTCGCCAACAGAGCTGACCCCTCAGCTCCAACAGGAAGCAAACTCCTATAAGGCACTTTTGCTCCACGTGTAATGTGGAGCGATCGCAGTTTCCTTGCAGCTTTACAAGGTGGCTCAAAGAACTCTTCCAAATATAACGTCTCCCAGCAGAACAGAGCACAAACGTAATCAAATAGAAATAGGATAAGAGCCTTTCTGTGCAGGCGATAACAAGTGTTAAGTGCAGGTCAGCTATTTCCAACAGGGGAAGGGGAAATAGGGGATGGAACTCCATCCCTCAGTTTATAGCATATGCAGACAGTGCTTTCAAAAATTTAACGAGCAAGCATGATGACCTGTCTCAGCTCCTGTAGTATCAGTCTCCTTCTTCCTCTCTCTCACGGTGACGCAGGGCCTGTTCATTCCGGTCAAGCCACACTGCAGCATCTTGAGCCGATTCAAAAAACTGTGCTTGACGGTTGGCAGTAACTCTCAGCTTAGCAGGGTACAGCATTGCATACGGTAGTTGTAGTGCCCGCAGTCGCCTCTTCACATCCGAGAATTTGGCCCTGCGACGCTGCACCTCAGCAGAAAAGTCCGGGTAGAAAGACACTCGGACCCCATTAACCTGCACGTTGGCCTTCTCTCTGGCATGTCTCAGCACCGCCTCCCTGTCTCTATAGTGCAACAGCTTGGCCAGGATAGGCCTAGGGGGGGCTCCAGGCTGCGGCGGGCGGCCTGGTGTGCGGTGCGCTCGTTCCACCGTAAAAAATGGGGAGAAGGCCTCCTTCCCAAATATCTCCACTAGCCAGCTTTCAATAAAGGTGGTGGGGTCCCGGCCCTCCGTTTTCTCCGGCAACCCCACTATGCGCACATTATTGCGGCGTAAACGGTTTTCGATGTCATCAGCCCTGTTGTTATTGTCCCTGGCCATCTGTACGGCTGCATGGGCCTCCTGGGCAACTGGGGGAAGTCTGTCTTCCACCTCACTCACTCTGCTCTCCACAGCCGTCGTGCGCTCCCTTATCTTCTGCATATCTTGCCGCAGCAGGGATACATCCTCCCTAAGGCCCCCAAACTGTTCTTTCAATGTGTTCACTGATGCAGTACACACATGCACCGCTCTCAATATTTCAGCCAGTGTCGGTTGTTCTGTGTCCCCAGCCTCAGTGTCTGGGTCTGCTTGTACAGTGGGGGGCTGTTCTGCACCATCAACCCGCTCCAGGCCCCGCCATCCGCCCGTCCCTGCAAGGCCTGCCCTGAGTCCATGGACCGCTCTGCTTCCCCCCCTGTACCTTGTTCCTGGGGGCCCCCAAGCTTCTGCGTGAAGAAGGTCATGTCTCTAGGGTACTCCTTACCCTGAGTCTTAGCGGCTTTTTTGCTGGGCTCACCTCTGGATTTATCTGTCCCTCGTGGTGTGCGGAGGGCCCGGGCCGCGGCAGCGCCATCTTGGATCTCGAGTGGCGGCCAGTCGTCCTGTTTTTTAGTCATTCCACGGGTACAGTGGGCCGGCGGATGGACCGGGAGGTTGCCTGGGTGAGTAGCCAGCTGAACAGCCGTTCAGAGCCTTCGGATCGCTGCTGGGAGAGGATCGTTAGCGGGTGCTGCGGTGGAGCTGTGAGACACACGTCTTCTCACATGCCGGTCTTGGCCACGCCCCCGTCTTTGAACTATGTTTAATTTGACAGAAAATTCATTATCCCTGGTTCAATGTAGTAGGTTACCCAGCTGTCAAGACCTGTGTGGGTAAATGTAGGGGAAGGTGGTTCTGGTGACTTTTTGTAAATTACTTATTTAGGAGACTCAGAGAAAGTACAGGCATACCCAATGGGGTTTATTTACTAAAGCTGGAAAGCGCAAAATCGTCTCACTTCTGAATATAAACCAATGAGCTTCTAACCCCAGCTTGTTTAATTAAGCCTTGTAATAAAACCTGGAAGCTCATTGGTTTATATGCAAAAGTGAGCCTGATTTTGCACTTTCCAGCTTTAGTAAATAAAACCCATTGTGTACTTTAAAGTGGGGTATGCCTGTAAATCCCATTCATGAAATCTGACCTGAACACATATATCTGTAGTGTTTACTTATCTCTCCCCAAAGCCTTAAGTCCTGTGTCTTTGTGCTGCTCCATTCCTATTTTATCAGCATGATAACTTCTGACAAGTTTGCCGACACAGGAGATAAAAGCAGCTGGAAATTTGTGTCGGGGAGGTAACTTAGAGACAGATAAGCAGAGAGCTTGTCTATGCACAGCACAGCTCTGCAAGTTTCTTTGTTCTTCTGCCCATGTGGAGGGGGTTGTGTGCCTTTCCTCCAATCAGCTCACCCACAGTATATTCCCAGACTTCCCTCCCACTGCTGAAACAGAACGAAAAACTTCTAACGCAATGTGCGCGTTCTAAAGAATGTAGAAAGCTGAAGACAGCAGATATACATGTAGAACTTATGTAGCGAGATTTGTTTCATCTCTGTGAATCATCTGAGGCTGTTCACTTCACTGGATACATGTATGGGTTGACATCCACTCTAAAATAGGACACATTGAAAAACAGTTATAACACGTGAAGTAGGAAGGGGTGAGTGGAATGTGTAGGGAAGTGTATTCTGGGGTATCAAGGGGTAGGCACTGGAGAAAAGGTAATGGAAAAAGGTGGAAGGTATGGGGAAGCAGTAGTGTGGGAAGAACACCTGGGGATTTTTGTTTTTACAGTTGTCATGATGACTGATATTTTTCCATTTTGAATTTAGGATAAAGGAGAAGTCCAGCCTGAGCTCATTCGGCTAGGCATCTCCTGTGGGTCACAGGAGTGCAATTAGTTTTGCACTCCTGTGACCTGTTTTCAGCAGAGAGTGGTCTGAAGTCCACTCTCTGCTGACGTCCCCAAGATCAGTCATGGCACAGTGTAATTTCAACTATGGAAGTCTGGATCTGCCAGATGCCTGGACTGATGGCCCTCTAAGCCTCTCAGCGAGCCGCTGAGACGGCCTCTCCCCACCCCTCTACAGCTCAGCGCTCCAGTGAGCGTGGAGGAGCAGAGCAGGAGAGCTGCTAATTGACAGTCAGCAGCTCTCTGCTCGGGGAGCAGTGAGAACCGAGCCATCTGCGGTGTATGGTGGCTCGGTTCTCAGTGAATAAGCGCAGGGGGACAGATGCAGCAATTGGACTGATGCTGCATCCACCTAGGTAAGTATTAATCTGCAAAAAACAGGATTCACATACTTCTCCTTTAAGTCTTGGACCTCATGCACACTGCAACTATCAAATGCCTTTTTTTTTTTTGCCCCTAAACACCCCTGTGTGTTAGCCTATGTGCCCATGCACACATAGAAATTTAGAGGTAGGGGTGTTAAAGGGTAGAAATCAGAAGGCAGCAAAATTGCAATCAGGAGAGGAGCTTTTGGGCAGAAAAAAAGCCGCACCAGTGTAAATGTGCCTAAATGCTAGGCACGTTTGGTGCTTGAGGATTCATTCATTTCATTGGACAGAATAAAATAATATTCTGGCCAATAAAATGAATGAACACCCAAACGCTTGATGCCCTGAACGCATCTAAATGCATTGGGAAAACTTGGCTTTAGGTGCATTAACTTTGCTTTTCTCCTGTAAGGGGAAACGTGTTCAGATGAGCATAGTGTGCATGGGGGGCTGGTTGATTTAATAATGCTGGAGAGTGCAAAATTTGGTGCAGCTCTGCATTTGAACCAATCAGCTTCCATTTTCTTGTCAAAGCAAGTTAGAAGCTGATTGGCTACCATGCACAGCTGCATCAGATTTTGCACTCGAGTTTTAGTAAATCAACGCCACTATCTGAAAATCAGCTGGGGAGGGAAGAGCCCCCTTGTCAAAATAAAATAGCACAGCTGGAGAGATCGCCTCACCAACGTTGTTGAGTTGATTCAGGGATCTGTGTTTTTTTATTGTTCAATCTGCTGAGTTGAAAGGAAAAATAAAACCTTGCAGTGTGCGCCTGGCTGTTAACTGAAATGTTAAGGTGGCCATAGATTGATCGAAATTCAGCCGGTTCAGCACAGTGGCCAAATTTCAATAGTAGTTACTGTGTTGAACATAAGTCAATCTAACAATTTACTTTTGTTCAACCGCTCTGTCGAATAAAAGCTGCTCGATTAGTGGGACCTTTTTCATCGGAAATTCCGATCGCGTGTACGCGGCATTAGCCATATTTTCATCAAAATTACTACTGCTAGATTGTGGCAGGCGCAACACTATAAAGTGCCTCATGCACTGTGGCATTAGAAGAATTGTGATATCTCTGACTTTTCAGTCCAACAAGACTGTCTATTACTCTGAAATTCCTCTATTGCCGTTCTATGGAAGCAGTAAGGTTTGAAGAGCACACCAAATGCTTGAAATAACTTCTTTATTAACTTCACTTTTCTTCATAGATAACACTGCTGCTTTGCAGCAGACAGTCCATGTACAAACACGTGTTGAATAAGTATCACAAAATGGCGGTTCAAATATTCAATCTTGTCATTCAACATAAAATGATGGATATATTTCTTTCTTCAGTATTTATACTCTCTCTCTCTGTAAGTTATCAAAGCATTCTCTGATTTCTCTGAAAGGTATAACTGTGGTTTGCAACTTGGTTTACAGTGTTGCTTTAGTTCGGTAATGAGTTTGGTGCAGTTAGCTTGTTAGAGTGGATGGATGGATGTGACTTTGTTCGGTGGCTTAGTTCGAATGACTGAATGTGGCTTAATTCGGTTAGATGACTTTGTTTGGTGGAACTACAAGTGAACACACAACTAGATCAGTATACAGTTCTGATCACACTATTTACAATAAGAACATATATATAACTTGTGTAACGTACCTATTTAGGCCCTTGCTTCCAAAAAACTGAACTATGTATGTCTGCTCTGCTCTCTGTCTTCATGTGGAATGAATTTGCAGCACATGTACAGTATTATAGTGTGGTGTGAATTACTGCGCTGCTAAGTGTGCATGTATCAAGCTGCTATACACAGCTACTGAAAAACAAGAAGCAAAAAACGAAATGTGAACAAAAAAGTGTAGCGCTCTGATACAAAAAAGGTATGACAATAAAATCAAAACCATGCGTGGTCAATATGCAAAAATGTGAAATGCACATGTATATGAAGACACAGATGTCATAACGTAAATATAAAAGTCCAAAGTAAACCAAGTGATGAGTGAATGACACAAAGTTCAAAATTGAAGAATCAATGGAAGTGAGATGGAATCTTCCAGAGATAAAATAAATGGATATAAGTGAATTTCCAAGTGAAGAAATATCCCATCACCAGTGTGAATGCAGGCTTACCGGAACGTGTGGACTCTGCGAAATGTATATTTCCAGAGTCAATCAGGCTTGGTATAAACTGGAAACCACGGTGTGGAGTTACTTCAGGAAGGGGTCAGCGAATGATCTTAGTACAACAACCTGGAGAGAAGCTGGAAGGTCATCCGTTTTTAAAGGTCACATGTAAACGTGGAAAAGAGAAGAGGGGACGCCATAGTGTAACACCGTAAAAAATCAATAAATGTTTAATTAAAGGTTGCACTTACATATCAGATGAGAATACAGCGCATTTCAATATAGTGATGGCAACATTGGAGTCATCCCTATCAGAGCGCTACACTTTTTTGTTCACATGTACAGTATTAGGAACCTCCCAGACAGAATGGATGCAAAGGTGGCTGTGATAGGTCAAGACTCTGCTCAATGTGAGATTAGCTGTGATTGGGCAAGGCTACTTATGAGTCACAGAAGCTTAACTCTATGCTTTCTGGTATTAAATCTTACCTATTTAAGCTTACCTTCACTGTCATATAAATAAACAATTCTTAAAGGCATATTTTTTCTTTTGCTTCTGTGAACACAACATACAACTATTATATGACATTCAAGCATAAAATCACAGTGAATAACTTTTCTTTTGTCTCTCACATACAAACATGTGCACCACATTTAGGTTCTTAGCAGGTTTAGCTGTATATACATGTATGTTATATTAGCTACCTAGGACAGGTTCTAGCTGGCCAGCTACATAGATAACCGTTATTTATTTGCAATAGTAATTTGCTACCGGGTGTCCACGGAAAATAACATTCCATGGAAAACAATATTAGGCATAATTTAAATGGACAAAACAAATGCTGCTATTAGAGGTGTCTGCTATTTTTTTATGTCCCTGAAAGCAGCTATAGATTATCTAATGTGCATATCCACATTGTGTTGCTTACAGGCATATTTTAGAGCAGCGGTCAGGAGCATAAAAAATGCCCAAAACCTGCGTTCAGGGAGCAGTTTTCAAGCAATATTTACGCCCGCAACTGCGTAAACATGTCTAAGTGCACATAAAAACACCTAAACGCAGGCATATGCACTTAAATTTATTTTAATGACAAAAATAAATTACCGTATTTGCCGGCGTATAAGACGACTGGGCGTATAAGACGACCCCCTAATTTTCAAGGAAAAAATTTGGTTTTGGGATATACTGGCCATATAAGACTACCCCCTTCCTACTAGTCTTTCTGGAAGCTGGGGGGTAGCCAGAACCACTGACAGAAACAGGCTTTTTCAAATCTCACTGTGCCATTACATGCCTCACTGTGTCATTACATCACTTGCCCCCACTGTGCCATCACTTGCCCCCACTGTGCCATCACTTGCCCCCCACTGTGCCATCACTTGCCCCCCACTGTGCCATCACTTGCCCCCCACTGTGCCATCACTTGCCCCCCACTGTGCCTGAACTTGCCCCCCACTGTGCCTGAACTTGCCCCCCACTGTGCCTGAATTTGCCCCCCACTGTACCTAAACTTGTCCCCCACTGTGCGAACAGTGCCATCACTCAAGTTTTGCTGATTTGACTTCCAGGTCGTGACAGTCTCCGTCTGCTGCAAGCGTCCATGATTTGAAAGCCGCGCCTTCTCCTCAGACTGTCCTGTGATAGGCGGAACACATTTTCCCACCAGCGCCTCTGTTCTGTGTTCCGCCTATCACGGACGTCTTCTCATCTTGTCCGAGGATGAGAAGGCATCTGTGATAGGAACACAGAATAGAGGCGCTGCTGGGAAGATTTGTGTTCCGCCTATAACAGGACACTCTGAGGAGAAGGCGCGGCTTTTAAATCATTGACGCTTGCAGCAGACGGAGACTGTCACCGGCGTATAAGACTACCCCCGACTTTGGATGCATTTTTTTTGCATCCAAAAAGTCGTCTTATACGCCGGAAAATACGGTAATATTCTAGCCAGTAGAATGCATTTATATTCATACCAGTGGCGGCTGGTGCTCAAAATTTTTGGGGGGGGCGCAAAGGAAAAAAAAATTGCAGTCTCACTGTGCCTAAACGCAGCCACTGTTACATGCCATCAAACGCAGCCACTGTTACATGCCATCAAACGCAGCCACTGTTACATGCCATCAAACGCAGCCACTGTTACATGCCATCAAACGCAGCCACTGTGCCATCAATTTGCACCACTGTGCCATGCCACCAAATGCAGCCACTGTGCCATCAATTTGCACCACTGTGCCATGCCATCAAATGCAGCCACTGTGCCATCAATTTGCACCACTCTGCCATGCCATCAAATGCAGCCACTGTGCCATCAATTCACACCACTGTGCCATGCCATTAAACGCCGTCACTGTGCCATGCCATCAAATGCAGTCACTGTGCCATCAATTTGCACCACTGTGCCATGCCATTAAACGCAGTCACTGTGCCATGCCATCAAATGCAGTCACTGTGCCATCAATTTGCACCACTGTGCCATGCCATTAAACGCAGTCACTGTGCCATCCATTGTCACCACTGTGCCATGCCATTAAACGCAGCCACTGTGCCATACATTGTCACCACTGTGCCATGCCATTAAACGCAGCCACTGTGCCATCCATTGTCACCACTGTGCCATGCCATTAAACGCAGCCACTGTGCCATCCATTGTCACCACTGTGCCATGCATTGTCACCACTGTGCCATGCCATTAAACGCAGCCACTGTGCCATGCATTGTCACCACTGTGCCATGCCATTAAACGCAGCCACTCTGCCCTTTAATGGTCGCCACTGTGCCAATTGTCCCCACTGTGCCCTGTAAATTGCTTTCTTCCCCCTCCGCCCGGCACTTACCTTTACTGGTTTTAGGCATCCACGTCCCACGATGTCTTCTCCCGCCCTCGATGACTGACAGGCGTCTCAGCCAATCAGGTTACTGGTAGCCAGAACCGGCCAACCTGATTGGCTGAGACGCCTGTCATCTTATTCAAGGGGCGTACAGTCTGTGCGCTCCGAGAATAAGCTTCCGGGACCCGAGGGCTGTATTGGGAAAGCCTATCAGAGCTGTTGGCTTTGATAGACATTTCCGTACAGCCAACCAGCTGGCGTTATTCAGATGGCCGGACATTGAGCGCCGACCATCTGAATAACAGCGGCAGCGGCGAAAATAACATAGATTCGTGCAATGCATGAATCTATGTTATTTGACTCAGTGGCGGTGAGAGCCAGAGGGGGCGGCGCTCCAGCACCCTCTATGGACGAACCGCCACTGATTCATACGTGTCTAAATGTGAAGTGCCTGGCAAAAGTATTCACCCCCTTGGCATTTTTCGTGTTTTGTTGCCTCACAACCTGGAATTAACATGGATTGTTTGAGGATTTGCATAGTTTAATTTACATAACATGCCCACAACTTTGAAGATGTTTTTTTTTTCATTGTGAAGCAAACAACAAATAGGACAAAATAACAGAAACAGTAAATGTGCATAACTATTCACCAACCCAAAGTCAATACTTTGTAGAGCCACCTTTTGTGGCTATCACAGCTCCAAGTCGCTTTGGATAAGTCTCTATGAGCTTGCCACATCTTACCACTGGGATTTTTACCCATTCCTCCTGGCAAAACTGCTCCAGCTCCTTCAAGTTGGATGGTTTGCGCTTGTGAATAGCAATCTTTATGTCTGACCGCAGATTTTCTATTGGATTAAGGTCTGGGCTTTGACTTGGCCATTCCAACACATTTACATGTTTCCCCTTAAACCACTCAAGTGTTGCTTTAGCAGTGCATTTGGGGTCATTGTCCTGCTGGAAGGTGACCCAAAGTGGTACAGGTTTTGCTCAAGAATATCCCTGTATTTAGCACCATCCATCTTTCCCTCATCTCTGACCAGTTTCCCAGTCCCGACTGCTGAAAAACATCCCCACAGCATGATGCTGCCACCACCATGCTTCACTGTGGGGATGGTGTTCTTTGGGTGATGTGATGTGTTGGGTTTGCGCCAGACATAGAGTTTTCTTTGATGACCAAAAAGTAAAATGTTAGTCTCATCAGACCAGAGCATTACCATACATTTTGGGAGTCTCTCACGTGCTTTTTCGCAAAAACTCAAAACGTGCCATTTTGTTTTTTACTGAAAGTAATGTCTTTCTTCTGGCCACTCTGCCATAAAGCCCAACTCTATGGAGCGTAAGGCTTATTGTCGTCCTATGTACATATACTCCAGTCTCTACTGTGGAACTCTGCATCTCCTCCAGGGTTACCTCAGGTCTCTGTGCTGCCTCTCTGATTAATGCCCTCCTTGCCCGGTCCATGAGTTTTGGTGTGCGGCCGTCTCTTGGCGGATTTGCTGTTGTCATGTTCTTTCTATTTGGTTATGATAGATTTGATGGTGCTCCTAGGGATCATCAAAGATTTAGATATTTTTTTATAACCTAACCCTGACTTGTACTTCTCAACATCATTGTCCTTTACTTGCTTGGAGAGTTCTTTGGTCTTCATGTTAGTGTTTGGTTAGTGGTGCCTCTTGCTTAGTTGTTGCAGCCTCTGGGGCCTTTCGAAAAGGTGTGTATATGTAATGACAGATCATGTGACACTTGCACACAGATTGCACACAGGTCAAGGGCAAATCCAGAGCCTAGTCTCGGGAGGGGCACTGCCAGAGAATAAGGTGTTGCTTACAGAAATCAATTAGGTGTCCGGTGTGTCCTCTGCAATGTTGCAGTACTGCTAAAAAATCAATGATCGCTGCCATTACTGGTAAAAAATATTTAAATACAAATGCCATAAATCTATCCCATAGTTTGTAGACGATTGTCAGGGACTGCAGGCATGGTACAAGAGATGGTCAGAGACTGCAGACATGGTACAAGAGATGGTCAGAGAATGCAGACATGATACAGGAGATGGTCAGAGACTGCAGATGTGGTAGAAGGGATGGTCAGAGACTGCAGACATGGTACAAGAGATGGTCAGAGACTGCAGACATGGTACAAGAGATGGTCAGAGACTGCAGACATGGTACAAGAGATGGTCTGAGACTGCAGACATGGTACAAGGGATGGTCAGAGACTGCAGACATGGTACAAGGGATGGTCAGAGACTGCAGACATGGTACAAGGGATGGTCAGAGACTGCAGAAATGGTACATAAGATGGTCAGAGACTGCAGACATGGTACATAAGATGGTCAGAGACTGCAGACATGGTACAAGAGATGGTCAGAGACTGCAGACATGGTACAAGAGATGGTCAGAGACTGCAGACGTGGTACAAGGGATGGTCATGGTACAAGGGATGGTCAGAGACTGGAGACATGGTACAAGAGATGGTCAGAGACTATAGACATGGTACAAGAGATGGTCAGAGACTGCAGACATGGTACAAGAAATGGTCAGAGACTGCAGACATGGTACAAGAGATGGTCAGAGACTGCAGACATGGTACAAGAGATGGTCAGAGACTGCAGACATGGTACAAGAGATGGTCAGAGACTGCAGACATGGTACAAGAGATGGTCAGAGACTGCAGACATGGTACAAGAGATGGTCAGAGACTGCAGACATGGTACAAGGGATGGTCAGAGACTGCAGACGTGGTACAAGGGATGGTCATGGTACAAGGGATGGTCAGAGACTGGAGACATGGTACAAGAGATGGTCAGAGACTGAAGACATGGTACAAGAGATGGTCAGAGACTATAGACATGGTACAAGAGATGGTCAGAGACTGCAGACATGGTACAAGAGATGGTCAGAGACTGCAGACATGGTACAAAAGATGGTCAGAGACTGCAGACATGGTACAAGAGATGGTCAGAGACTGCAGACATGGTACAAGAGATGGTCAGAGACTGCAGACATGGTACAAGAGATGGTCAGAGACTGCAGACATGGTACAAGAGATGGTCAGAGACTGCAGACATGGTACAAGAGATGGTCAGAGACTGCAGACATGGTACAAGAGATGGTCAGAGACTGCAGACATGGTACAAGAGATGGTCAGAGACTGCAGACATGGTACAAGAGATGGTCAGAGACTGCAGACATGGTACAAGGGATCGTCAGAGACTGCAGACATGGTACAAGGGATGGTCAGAGACTGCAGACATGGTACAAGGGATGGTCATGGTACAAGGGATGGTCAGAGACTGAAGACATGGTACAAGAGATGGTCAGAGACTGTAGACATGGTACAAGAGATGGTCAGAGACTGCAGACATGGTACAAGGGATCGTCAGAGACTGAAGACATGGTACAAGGGATGGTCAGAGACTGCAGACGTGGTACAAGGGATGGTCATGGTACAAGGGATGGTCAGAGACTGGAGACATGGTACAAGAGATGGTCAGAGACTGAAGACATGGTACAAGAGATCAATGCAGCCTCATCAGTTTTGTATATAAATGCAGCCCCACTTTTGTATATAAATGCAGTCCCACTTTTGTATATTAATTCAGTTCCACTTTTGTATATAAATGCAGCCCCACTTTGTATATGAATGCAGCCCCACTTTGTATATGAATGCAGCCCCACTTTGTATATGAATGCAGCCCCATTTTGTATATGAATGCAGCCCCATTTTGTATATGAATGCAGCCCCACTTTGTATATGAATGCAGCCCCACTTTGTATATTAATGCAGCCCCACTTTTGTATATGAATGAAGCCTCACTGTGCATGGCACTCACCATGGCATTGCCTCGATCACACACAGCAGGTATCTCCTCTCCCGACGTGTGTCATGGAACAAACAGGAGCTTTAGGTCTGTGTTTGGCAGGGCAGTGTGCTCTAGCAAGGTCCCCCCGTAGACGGGCTTGTGTGATAGACAAAAAACTGATTCAATCAGTGTTCCATCTCCATCTACTATCACACAAGCAGGTCTAGCACAGGCAGCACAGCCAAACACAGACCCAGCTCTCACACACAGCGAGAGATGCCCGGTGTCATACACGCAGGAGAGAGGGGGAGCGCTGCAGTCAGCTACAGCTCAAAGCAGCCTCAAGACAGGCAGCCTACTGGGCTGTGCCAGATCAACCCTGGTGATGACAGAGAGAGAGTGAGAATCGGCAGCGGCAGCTGCAGGCACTGCAAAGCAGTTTATAAAAAATAAATCTAATTTTTTTTTAAAGCCAATGTGACATGATTGTCTCGGGGGGGGGGGGCAATTTCCCTGTTGCCCCCCCCCTGGATCCGCCGTTGACACAGGTGGACATCATTTCACTAACTATGTGACTTCTGAAGGTAATTAGTTGCACCAGAGCTTTTTGTGGGCTTCATAACAAAGGGGGTGAACACATATGCACATGTCAATTATCGTTTTTTTATTTCGGAAAAATTGTTTTATATATATATATTTTTCCTTCACCAACTTAGACTGTTGTGTTCTGATCCATCACATATAATTCAGATTAAAAAACATTGAACTAAAGGCTGTAATGTTACACAATAGGTTAAAAGCCAAGGAGGGTGAATACTTTTGCAGGCACTGTACACTTGTAAACGCACATAGAAACACAACACTAGAGACATTTTCCTCTGCTAAGTCCTGGCGGAAAAAATGCAACATATTTTCTTACGCCTGTGTGCATGAAAACTTACATTTAACCCTGAGGGCTGGTTCACACTGCTGCGTGGTGCGAGATTGCATGTGATTCGCACCGTATTGCAGTGCAAATCACATGCGATGTGATTTCAGCCATACAGATAGTATGGCTGAAATCGCGTTCGGACGCAACTTGCAAAGTACCCTTTTTTTGGTCCGCACCAGAATCGGATGGCATAAATGTTCACAGTGTGATATGCGAGCTGAAATGCGGGTTATAAATGTATTGACTTTTCCTGCAATTCGCATAGGACAATGTGAACTGCCGTGCAAGTCGAGTGCGATGCGGGAACCCACAGTGTATTCGCAGCGTTCCTGCATCGCACAAGTGTGAATCAGCCCAGATATTTAAAAGTACCATTACAGTAATATGAATTAATACAATCTATTGTTGGCACCTGCAAGTAAAGTACCTAGAGTAGAGATGGATTAGAACCCTTTCAGTTTTTATTGCTGTCTGCGTCCCGGTAAGGGAGATTTACCCTCTCTATTTGTGCTGTTGACCATTATCACTAAAAGTAAAGTAAAAGAAAATCCCAAACTTTTGGGTTGACATCAGAACAGTAACAGGGGAAATCTTCCAATGGGGACACTAGTTCTGGTCACACCCCAAAATTCTCTTATTTTGGAGGGATTTTCTCTTACTTCCTGTTTTGGCTATGGGGCAGGAAGTAAAGGGAAATATCCCTGATGGGACACAGGTGGCAGAAAAATTCGATTTTTCATATTAATACAACATTTTGAAGCTGATTACCTCTGTTGAGCCCTGTTGAATACAGTACTTGTCTTATTTTTGTAAACTCGGCAACATGTTGTTTGTTTTTTTAATTAATATTTTATTTTTATTTGTGTTATTGCAGAAATGTTGTATTGTGGATCATTTTGCGGCCCTAGACACTCCTGGAAAGAAACTAGATTTCACGTCTGTTATCAGAAATGAATCCACTAAGCTGTGTTCACACATCTCTGGAGTAAACAGCTGGATGGAACTACCCTTAAAAATGCTTGATTTGTGACAGAGAATCTGATTCAAGACAAAGGAAAAACAATTCACATCTGCTGCAAAACAAAATAAATGTTTTCATGGTATTGATATTTTTATTGAAAGAATTTGAGCTTGCAATAAGGCACAGTACATTGTGTACCTGATCCGTGGTTGCAGAAGCAGAGAGCTGAAGTCCTGAGATTTAGTATGACCTCCGAGGATATTGCAGCCTCTGTTGTTTTACCATCAGTAGAGACGAACGTGATACCTTCTCAGTCAACTGGAGATGAAAATTCTAAGAATAGTTTGGATACTAGCGTTATAAAAAGACATAACATGGAGACTGTGCCAGACTTAACAAAGTTAAAAGGGCATAGAGCTCAGAATTCTGTGGCCAAACCTTTTTTAATAGAAAGCAAAGGTGAAAGTGGAAAAAACCTTAACGACAAAGGTACTGCACAAGGGAACCTCTGTACCTCCCATGCCAGTGATTATTTCAATAGCAAACTGTTTGAGCGAGCCTACAAGTCCAGTCTAGGTTTTAATCAGTTCTGCAAGTCCTACAATCCTCTTAAACAGAACAATGTTTGTACAGACTCCCAGATTCCTGCTGTGCTGACAGAAATTAATTTTAAAGCAGACGCATCATCTGCGGAAGGGCAGGCATTAAAGGGTCACTTAATAGTGAATGATCACTGCACAGATGCTGCCACTCACATTCCAACATTACACAAAAGTAATTCCAATCAGAAGAGTGGTTTATGTTCCAGTTCCACAAATAACCAGTGTATTTTGAGCAGCCATTTACAGACATTGAGGAGAAATTGCTGCAATAGTTGTGTATCCAGCTCTTGCAGTTCTGAGAGTTACGGCAGTAGCCATGAACACATTGGTCGCCCTGTGAATTACCAATCAAATTTGTGCCCAGAGACAATGCCAGAATTTCCGGTAGACAATGCAGATGGACAGAAGTTACCCTGTATTCTTTCATCACAGCCATTTCAAATTGAAGTCTCTGATGAACAAAACGAAGAGGAAATAGAAAATGATTTCTCAAGGAGCCGAAAAGATCGTTCAACCCTGCTGATCAGAAGGTTTTGTAAAAATTACAAAGAAGTGAAAAAGTCAGTTTATACAGGAACCAGCGCAGTTTTTAAATCTTTGCCTTCTGGCCATATTGGAACCAGAGCTTTCTGTTTTGTTAAGAGAAATCAAGAAAACACAAAAGAACTGAGGTATTTTTGGGTAACAGCTAAAAGCTTGACTTTTGCCCAAGTTTCTGAGAGAAGAGATCATTTTATTTCCTTTTTGAAAACCATGACTGTCTGTCAGGTAAGTGTCTTGTGGTTTTGTTGTTTGTGTGTGTGTATATATATAAAATCTCCTGTATATACACGTATGTATATAGATAAAAATAATACCGTACATATAGATAGAATACTGTACCGTTTCATTTTAGAGCCTGCATTGGATGATCATGCTCGGCTTGCCATGGGGGACAAGATTAGTATGTCTAAATAATTCTTTCATAAATCTATGTGCGGGGGTCAGCAACCCATAGATCGCAATCAGGTGACTGTTAATTGTGGTCTGGGCATGCTGACTCACCATCCCAGAGCATCAAACAGAGTGCAATGCAGAGGGACTACTTTTAAAGTGGCAGCTGTAATAGGGAGCAAGAGCTGATGCCTCTGTAATGCCGGCTCCTGCCCCATTCACAGTGATAGCAACTACACTTCATCTCTTATCCTGGCTCTCCAGAGTGTTGCCAGCAGCAGGAAAGAAGAGATCTTCAGGTCAGTGTGAAGCAATATTGGGCATAATAGTATAGAGCTGCTTTCACACTGATGTGCTGTGGTTTACCCACACCACGGGTGCAGGGCAGTGTACCGGCAGCTTTCCTGCGAGTTTGCTGCGCTTAGCCATAGACTTTATTTATATCCTGCTAGTTTGGGGCCCTTTCTGTATGCAGAAGTTTTGGTGCGCTTTCAGAAAGTGCATCACACAAGATATAATAGAAGTTTATGGCAAAGAGCAGCTAACCCAGGAAATTCGCAGATGCACTGCATGCTGCACATCATTGTAAAGGTAGTTTTATAGGGGGCTCAGAACAATAAAGGGTTAATTTACATTTTTCGTTTGGGGGGCTGGTAAAACCCCATGGTTAAAGTGGCGTTCCTCACATTTTCTAAACTTTGTCTGTGCTGCATGCCCTTAGCTCATGCTTTTTTACAATGGCCTTTTTTTTGGTTATTTATCCATGACTTCCGCCCTTACCCTCCTAGGCGATTATGTCACTAGGTGATTCGCAAAAGGGCTCCTGGGATAGCGGTGTCATGTATCCCAGGGGTTCTTGCAAATCACCTACTGCCCAAAAGTAATGACGTGAACTTGTGACTGGGTTCTGGTCTCTCTCTCTCTCTCTCTCTCTCTTTTCCACCAGCAGAGTGCATGAGAACAGTGGGACCCATGATGGGCCACTAGTCTTTTGTGATTGGCCCTTTGCTGTGACCAATGGGGATGGAAAAAGAGCGTGCAGGAAGCTGGATGAATCTAATGAGAGAGACGCTCTCTCTTCCCTGCTGACAGTAGAATGGAAGGAGGGGGGCGAGCGGGGGGGAAACATTCTGACAGCCCGCCTCCCCCCCTGACACACCGCCACTGCCTGAGTTCAGCTGAACGCTGCAGTTCACTGGCCCTGTCACCACTTCACTGGGAGGGGGGCTTGACAGCACCCGCTACAACTGGCAGCTTCCTTGATGGTGTCACCTGGGTGCTGTGCAGTCCGCCTCCCCCTACACCCCCATAACAACATCACTGCTACACAGTATACCCAGGTGGCAGCTGAAGAGGACACACAGTGTGCTGCAGCAGCCATGCAACCTGCCTGCTTCTGAGATCAGTGAGCAGGGTAGCCATCAGAAACTTTGGGGCCCCTTACACAGCTTTAGGCCTGCCCCCCCCGACCCTGACCGCCAACATTCCCCACGGCCCGCCCACTGCTGCCGTCCCATGGAACCCGCCCATTAGCCATCCTCAAATAATTCAGTGCCTCAGCCCCCCTCACACTAATATGCTCTCAGCCCCCCTTCACACTTGTACGCTCTCAGTCCCTCTCACACCTGTACACTCTCTGCCCCTCTCACACCTGTACGCTCTCTGCCACCCTCACACCTGTACGCTCTCTGCCCCCTCACACCTCTACGCTCTCTGCCCCCCTCACACCTGTACGCTCTTTTGTATATGATTGTAAACACAATCCACAAGAGCAAAATTTCTAAATAATAATAATAAAAATAAAAAAAAAAGGTTGGGTTCACATACTGTGTATGCGAATTTGATGCATTTTTAACCCGCATCCAATTCGCATAACATGTGAATGTGACTGGCTTTCAATGGAGCCGATTCAAACGCGTGGAGCGCGCGCGCCCCCCGCTCGCCCCCGACTCCCGTGCGTGTGCCCGGCGGGCGCGATCGCCGCCGGGCACATGCGATCGCTCGGTACAGAGCAGGGAACGGGAGCTGTGTGTGTAAACACACAGCTCCCGGTCCTGTCAGCGGGGGAAATGCTGATCTTCCGTTCATACAATGTATGAACCAAGGATCAGTGTTTCCCCTAGTGAGGTCACCCCCCCCACAGTAAGAACACACAGAGGGAACATACTTAACCCCTTCCCCGCCCCCTAGTGTTAACCCCTTCCCTGCCAGTGGCATTTTTATAGTAATCCAATGCATTTTTATAGCACTGATCGCTATAAAAATGCCAATGGCCCCAAAAATGTGTCAAAAGTGTCCAAAGTGTCCGCCATAATGTCGCAGTACCGAAAAAAAATCGCTGATCGCCGCCATTACTAGTAAAAAAAATATATTAAGAAAAATTACATAAAAATACACCCTATTTTGTAAATGCTATAACTTTTGCACAAACCAATCAATAAACGCTTATTGCGATTTTTTTTACGAAAAATAGGTAGAAGAATACGTATCGGCCTAAACTGAGGAAAAAAAATGTTTTTTTTTATATATTTTTGGGGGATATTTATTACAGCAAAAAGTAAAAAATATTTTTTTTTTTCAAAATTGTCGCTCTATTTTTGTTTATAGCGCAAAAAATAAAAACCGCAGAGGTGATCAAATACCACCAAAAGAAAGCTCTATTTGTGGGAAAAAAAGGACGCCAATTTTGTTTGGGAGCCACGTCGCACGACCGCGCAATTGTCAGTTAAAGCGACGCAGTCCAGAATCACAAAAAGTACTCTGGTCTTTGGGCAGCAATATGGTCCGGGGGGTAAGTGGTTAAAAAGGGTCCTGTGTGTTTTTGGGTCTGATTCAGGTGTGATTTTAGGTGAAAATTTGTACTTAAATCACACCTCAATCGACGCATCGGACTGCCGCACTAAAACCACACCCTATAGGCAAACAAACTTCCTTTTGCAATGGAATTTTCCCCACAGCTTGGTGGATAAGGTGAAGTTCTGGCAAATTCTCTAATCTAATCATGTGCAAGCAAAGATCATTTTTTTTTGTTTTCTTTTTTTCCTAGTACAGGGAAGGGTGTTCTTTGCAAAAAGAAATTTCACCACATTCACTGAGCTCTGGGGAGAATTCCCTTGCACACTACAGATTCCCTTGTATAGTGAACAATGTTTTTACATATTTATTATAATTTTTGGATCTGTTTAGGCTATAGAGCAGGGAAGGCAACATAAAGATTGGCAAGACAAACAATCTGGCACCAGTTTATCTCAGAGCAAACAAAAGCAATCGGACAGATTTTTCTACCCTATCTATCCCCTGAAACTGGCTGAACACCAGTAGATTTCCTAACAATTGTTTTCTACGAAAATTTGTCCACAATTTTTACAATACATTTTGAATGTTGTTAAAAATGTTGTTTTCTTCTAACATTCAATTTTGAAATGAATGTACTTTCCTGAGCGAAAACCACATTCTCTGTTTTAAATTAGTTTGTTAAAAAAAAAAGCCACGCTGTGCCTTCTCATTTTCTCACTGCGATCAAAAGCAAACGTTGATAATGATTTGAAAATTTAATAAATAGTCCTGAAACAAATGTTTCTAGTGTATGGCCAGCTTTAGAATGATTGATGGTTATGCAGGGCTTCTGGAAAGTGCCCATTGGGCAAAAAATTGCAGCCTGATATGGCCTGTTTAAAGTGGTTCTAAAGCCTAAATGTTTTTACCGTATGCATTCCCTGCATTATGGTAAAAAATGTTTAGTTAGCAGTATGCCCCACACACCCCCTTTACTCAATCCAGTGCTGTGCCCATCTGTAGTGGCTCACTCCTCCCACTTCCCAGTCTCAAAGGCTTTGCAAATCTTGTGATGAGAGAGAAATGGGGCGGGGCCAAGTCACGCTGTCTGTCTATGGATGCAAGCAGCACAGCTCACAAGAGAGCCCACAGGTGTGCCCTCATAGCCAGCGGCTTGCTAAATGGGCTCAACAAGAGCCAGGAGTGCCAGTGGGGAATCCAAAATGAGGAGGTTAAGGGGTTGATCTGTGCGATTTCATAGCACAAAGCAGGTATGTTTTAAACCTGTTTGGTATGTTAAGAAAAATTTGTTTATAATCACAATCTTACCAGACAAAATTGACAGGCAATAATACACTGTTAGAATTTCCTCTGAATTGTCTGACATTCTAACAGTGGGTGGTTTTTCCACCTGTAAAAATATGAATTGTAGTAATCACTTACTTATATTTTCGGTGAGGCAAACTGGAATGTTTGTCAGGACAAAGAAGGTATCTGCATTTTTTTCAGCCCCCCCCCCCCCTATATTATACATGTGTGTGACATGTATGTCCTCATTTAGCAACACTGTGATATTCCCTGACATTAAAGGGGTTGTAAAGGTAAAACATGTTTTCCATAAATGGCTTCCTTTACCTTAGTGCAGTCCTCCTTCACTTACCTCATCCTTCGATTTTGCTTTTAAATGTCCTTATTTCTTCTGAGAAATCCTCACTTCCTGTTCTTCTGTCTGTAACTACACACATTAATGCAAAGCTTTCTCCCTGGTGTGGAGAAAGCCTCTTGAGGGGGAAGGGGGCGAGCAGGAGGGTCAGGACGCTCTCTACATTGCAGATAGAGAAAGGAGCTGTGTGTTAGTGGGCGTCCTGACCCTCCTGCTCGCCCCTCCCCCCTCAAGAGGCTTTCTCCACACCAGGGAGAAAGCCTTGCATTACTGTGTGTAGTTACAGACAGAAGAACAGGAAGTGAGGATTTCTCAGAAGAAATAAGGACATTTAAAAGCAAAATCGAAGGATGAGGTAAGTGAAGGAGGACTGCACTAAGTTAAAGTTGAATTTTTTTTTTGACCTTTACAACCCCTTCACTAAATTATTATATACACTTTAGCATGTTTTTTTAATCTGCAGTTTAAGGGTCCTTTCACATGGGTGCTCCATCTGTCTATTCCTTATCTGCTGGTTGATAGGACATCGGTGGGTGCCGGTGACTTGTCCTCAATGTTCCCCTATGGGGGAAGTTCCTTCACTGACTGTGCAGGCGCAAACTTCCCGACGGAAATCTCCGAACCTCGCCCGGCATCCAGGCTCATTCTTTAACATCCCCGTGGATTGGAGGATGTTAAAAAAAGAGCCAGGAGGCCGAGCGAGCAAAATCCACGTCGCCCTGGATGCCGGCCGCCGTTCGGGGATTTCCGTCAGGAAGTTTGCACCTGCGCAGTGCTTGAAGGAACTTTGCGCATTTGCGCATGCGCTGGAACTTCCATGATACCTGGAACCAGCACGGCAGATCACCGGCTCCTAACAACCAATGCAAAAATGGACCATTTGCCTGTTTACATCCATTAAGTTCTTTTCCCATTTTATGAACAGAACAAAAATAGAGATTCATTGTTTAAAAATGCATTGATTACTATAAAAATGCCACTGGCAGGGAAGGGGTTAACACTAGAGGGCGAGGAAGGGGTTAAGTATGTTCCCTGGGTGTGTTCTAACTGAAGGGGGGGGGGTGGACTGACTTGGGGAAATGACTGATCGCTGTTCATACATTGTATGAACAGCAAACAGTCATTTCTCCCCCTGACAGGACCGGGAGGTGTGTGTTTACACACACAGCTCCCGGTTCTCGCTCTGTAACGAGCGAACGCGGGTGCCCGACGGTGATCGCGCCCGCCAGGCACGCACGTCGGCGTCAGGGGCGAGCGGGGGGTGCGCATGCGCCTATTGGCTGCTCGGCGAGATGACGTAGACCTACGGGATCTCGCCCAGCAGAGCCGACCTGCCGCCATATAACTGCGGCGGCTGGTCGGCAAGCAGTTAAAGTCGTTCTAAAGGCAGAAGATTTTTATGTTATTTCTATTCTATGCATTAAGGTAAAAAAATCTTCTGTGTGCAGCAGCCCCCCTAACCTTACCTACCTGAGCCCCATCTTGATCCAGCGATGTTGCACGAGAACCTTGGCTGTTCAGGACTCCCGCTGCTGTCAAAGTTAGTGAGCCAATGAGTGGAATTGTCTGTTGCAATATCGCAGTCCCGCTATAAGTCGCTGATCGCAGCCATTACTAGTAAAAAAATTAAAATTAAATAAAAATCTCGTAGTTTGTAGACACTATAACTTTTGTGTTTTGTGTTTTTTACATAAAATATGTAGCAGAATACATATTGGCCTAAATTGATGAAGAAATTAGATTTTTTACATTTCTTTTATGAGGTATGTTTTATAGCAGAAAGTAAAAAAAATTGACGGCCTGTTTTTGTTTATAATGCAAAAAATAAAACCCGCAGAGGTGATCAGATTAGAGGTAGACCGATATGGGTTTTTATCTGGCTGATGCCAATTTCCCGGTATTTAGAAATCGGGGCGGCCGATGGCCGATATATGATGCCGGTTTTTGTGGATGATATTTTAAGCCGATTTTAAATAACGTAAAAAAACATCACCCACTCCACTCCTTCCTGCTTACTCCTGTCACTCTAGCACACACTTGATGTCCTCAGGTTAGCACTGGTTTGGAACTGGCAGGTGGCACTGGTTTGGAACTGACAGATTGCACTGTTGGCATTGGCAGGTGGCACTGATTGACACTAGCAGGTGGCATTGGTTTTGAACTGACAGATGGCACTGATTGGCACTAGCAGGTGGCACTGGTTTGGAACTGACAGATGGCACTGGCAGGTGGCACTGGTTGGCATTGGCAGGTGGCACTTGTTTGGAACTGACAGATGGCACTATTGGCACTAGCAGGTGGCACTGGTTTGGAACTGACAGATGGCACTGATTGGCACTAGCAGGTGGCACTGGTTTGGAACTGACATATGGCACTGGCAGGTGGCACTGGCTGGCACTGGTTGGAATTGGCAGGTGGCACTGGTTTGGAACTGACAGATGGCACTAGTGGCACTAGCAGGTTGGCACTGGTTTGGAACTGACAGATGGCACTATTGGCACTGGCAGGTGGCACTGACAGATGGCACTAGCAGGTGGCACTGGTTTGGAACTGACAGATGGCACTAGTTTGGGACAAATGGCACTGGCAGTGGCACTGGCTGGCACAGGCAGGTGGCACTGATTAGCGATGGCAGTGGCGGGTGACACTGGCTGGCAGTGGCGGGTTACACTGGCTGGCAGTGGTTGGCACTGGCGGGTGACATTGGTTGGCACTGGCTGGTGGCACTGATTTGCGGTGGCACTGGCAGGTTTCACACTAAGCCAAGTGTAACTGTGTGAAACTAACAGAGAGGGGAGAGGGAGGAGCTGTCAGCTTGATGTCGGGGGTGGGACCCAGCAGCTAAATTAGACCAACCAATGATTGGGCTGCTTTAGAAAGGGGGCGGGGCCACACACGTAGCGGCCCGCCCAGATTACCATCCCATTGGCTGGTGTAATGTAGCTGCTGGGTCCCGCACACCCCTGACATCGAGCTGACAGCTCCTCTCTCTCTCTCCTCTCTGTTACTTGTCAGTTTCTAACTCAGCGCGTCGCTTGATGCTGCCAGAGCCACTGAGTGTGGAGAAGGGAGGAGGAACGGCGGTCAGTGTAAAATATCGGCCTAATTTTGATAGTAATCGGCCCATCAAAAATGGCCAAATATCGACCGATTATATCGGTCTACCTCTAGATCAGATGCCACCAAAAGAAAGCTCTATTTGTGGGGGGAAAAAAGGGCATTTTATTTGGGTATAGTGTCGCATGACAGCGCAATTGTCAGTTAAAATAACAGTGCCGTATCACAAAAGATGGCCTGGTCATAAAATATCACTAAATGTTTTTATTTTTTATTTTATTTTTTTATATATCTTTATAACTGTGCGGTTTTTCTCAGTAGTTTGCGAATACTCGCTCACTGCAAGTGGCATTGCATTGCTTTTACTAATTCCCTGTATCCTGAATTTTCAATCTTGGTACAATATGGTGTGGCAAGAAACACGCTGAAAGTTATTCATCTTGAAGATTCCAGCAGTGAGGCTAGCTGGCTATGGATCATTGAATGAAATTATGCTTTCAGTTTACATGTAGAATTATGCCAAAGTGTTACATCAGACTGCTATTGCTGTAAGTCATGTTATTTAATACTGCACATCATTATTTCTGCTGTGTTCCATGCCGCTGATATTTTTCAGTGCATATTTATGTTGTAAGGATAGAACTGTATTGTAAGATGGCTTTGATATTTCTCACATGACGTCTGTGTTTAGTAACACTGAATTATTAAAACTGTCTTAGCTTTCAGTTGTGTAAAGTAAGATTACATTCTGATTAGCAGCAGTCCATAAATAATTTACAGAGAAAACTGTACTAATATTATGCACGTCATATAAAGGTGGGCCTGGTATATGTTTCTTTTTGTAAATTTTTATATTGTGTGTAGTGTAATTTTTTTAAACAAAATTTGTTTTAAAGTGTTACAAACATATGTAGCCCATGCATGCATTTTTCATCCATACTAATTTTCTAATTTATATCATGCATGGCGGCTTCCACAAGCAGTAGGAAGAGCTCACCCCAAAATTGGAGCCATTATGACACCCAATCATTTTTTTTGTATCTTGCTTTGGAAAATTGCTGCTGTCAACAGAGTTATCATTGTTAGTAGCAGGTCTGTACTACTTATTTTTATTCTGTCTATAGATACAGTCCAACTAGGTATGTATGGTTGCGCCCATAAATACGTCTTTTGTGCAAGTTAACCACTCCCCGACGGCCGTACGACTATATACGGCCACAGGGTGGTACTACTTCTCTGGGGCGCCGTCTTTTTACGGCCGCCCCTTTCCTCGTTTCCCGCGCGCGCAGCGGGGAACTTCTGTGCTGGCCGTGTCCCTTGGACACAGCCAATCACAGATCGCCGTGAACGGCCAATCGGAGTGGCCGTTTGCTAGGCGATCTGTGCGGCCAATGAGAGATGATCACATCTGGAATTGGCGGACAGGATCAGATTGCAGTGGGTGTCAGCGGACGTGTCACATGTCACCGCTGACATCCGCTGCCCCGTAGGGGTAAATGGAGCGTCAAATCGGGTTCACCTGAAAAACTGACAGGCGGACCTGATCGGAAAGCCAGTGTGAAAGCGCCCTAAGTGTAGCCAATGGTCTTCCCTGAATTTGTCTGTAAAATGCTGAAAATTTATCAAAATGTACTAAGGTGTTTTGGGTAATCGCGGAGCTGCCCCCTCAGTGAATTGGTGCCAAGCAGAAAAATGGAAAGAGGAGGCAGCTGGTTCATGACATCATCTGTTAGTGACTCATACATGAAGTGAGGTCTACTGTAAACCAGAGCATGTCTCCCTCTCCTGAGAGGAAGCCATTGTCACCAACAGGCTGGGCCAATGTCTGCAGCTCAGCATCATAAAAAAATATACTTCCATCAGGGCCACAATCCTAATACTATTAGTACAATAAACTCCGCTTTGGCTAAAATATTAATATATTATATTATTGCTAAACAATATTGTTTTGTCCTTTTTTTTTTAAGTGAATATATAAATTCTAACTAAATGATATTTTTGTGCTGCTGATCTCATGTGGCCTCTTTGGAGCCACTTTTTGTTTGTATACATACAATACAGTGATGGCAGTGTGGCATTTCCCAGGCCTGGCTTCCTTATGGTGATACCAGTAGAATACTCCTGTGCAATGTGTGTTGAAATAGCCATAGTTTCAATTGGAAGCCCATGTGATAAGATGACAATGCAAGGCCACAATTAAGAGACAAGGACAGAGTGTTGTCACCCTACATCAAGAAGTGAATTGGCACCTTTATGGCAGGATCACAAGATATTATTTTATATTTCAACCTGTTTTTATTTTATTAAAGGGGTGTTTCACCCTGCAGAACAACTTTTTAGCATAAAATTAGGCATAGTAGCGCGAGCTACAGTATGCCTGTCTTAATTTTTTTATCCCCGTACTCACTGTGTAATCGTACATAGAAGATTCCGACTGCCCGCGGGGAATGGGCGTTCCTTTCAAGAGGGAGGGTGATTGATGGCCGGCTCTGGCACGTCACGCTCCCCGAAGACAGCCGGAGTAGGTCTCGGCTCTTCACGGCGCCTGCGCACAGACTATGCGCAGGCGCCGTGAAGAGCCAAGCCTATTTCGGCTATTTCCGGAGAAGCGTGACGCGCCAGAGCCGGCCGTCAATCACCTTCCGTCTGGATTGAAACGCCCATTCCCCGTGGGCAGTCGGAATCTTCTATGTACGATTACACAGTGAGTACGGGGATAAAAAAAATTAAGACAGGCATACTGTAGCTCGCGCTACTATGCCTAATTTTATGCTAGAAGAAAACCTTTTTTTTTTTTTTTTTTTTTATAGGGTGAACCCCCGCTTTAAACTGTGATCACGCTGCACCCATTTAGTGGGAAATTTGTATTAATAAAATAAATCATGAAATGTGAATGAAAAACAGCTACTCAAAACTCCAACGGACATAAATCAAAACACTATATATGAGAGCAGCACTTATAAGGCCTGGTACACACTAGTGTGATTTCAGATCACACAGAAACGCATGACAGTAAAAATCACAATGATTTCAATGGTGTCCGTTCACATTAATGTAGCGCAACTGTGATGCAACTTTGGGGAAGGTACAGGTGCTACTTGCGATGCAGTGTGATTTTATTCACCATAGACTTAAATGAAAACACACCAAAAATGTATGTAAAACACATTAATTTTTGGTCTCCTCCTACAAAAAAACATGAAAATCATGTAAAAAACACACTACAAAATTTATTAAAAAATTGGAATAAGTTGCAGCTGCACCAACTGTCGGTCCAAAATGCTGAACAAAAAAGTCCTTTTTATAAAAATAAATGTTCAACTGTGATGAAATGTATAAAAATCTATTTCAAAGCATAAATGTATATGTAGCGCCTGTGTACTTTCAGTCCAGGTGCTATGTTAAATTTAGAAGGGGGATGAGAGAGTTACTTCGCTCTCATCCAGTTGATCTGTGTAAATTGGGTCTCTGCCGAGCTGGGCTGTACTGTCAGTTCATTTTGTGTTCCAGAAATACCTTTTCATCTCTGGACGACAGGTGGCAGCAGTGGAGTTCAGTCTGAGGCGCCTTTCTGCCAGCAGCCAATCAGAGGAGTTTCTCCCTCGCGGGGCATGCTGGGGGAGGCTACTTCTAGGGCAGACGCCATTTTGAGGTGTTCTGTTCTGGTTCCGGGTGCGGGACCCACCTTTAGGGTGTGCACACATCACATGCCCCGAGGATATGGCCTACCAGGCCGGGGCGCACGTGCTACGCGGTGGTTCCAGTTCTGGGCCATGTTGGCCCGGAGCAGCTGAAGCTGTAAAGGGGCCCCAGTGATCGACTGGGTCCCTACTTTCTTTGAGGAAGATCTCAAGCGAGTTGTGCTGTTCGGTGGGGAGTCAGTCTGAGGTGAGCCCGGAGGCAGGCGATCCAATAGGGCCTAGATAGACAATCCATCGGGGATCAAGGTGACCGGACATTTTGTTTGTATGGCAACCTGTCAGTCGGTGACCATTTGAGAGACTACCTGAGGGAGATTCGGGCACTAATTTACCAAGGAGAATTTACCCCGCTACCTATGTTCTAGAAAAGGGCCTGTGGCAGAGGTTCCACTTCTATCCTCATTTCAGCCAAGTCTGTGGCTGAGACTTGTTCCTTCTTAAGGTTCCGAGTGATACCCTGGCTGCCAGGTTGGTGTGAGAGGCCTGTCCAGGTACACTATACCCCCCGTGTCTGAGGGGCGACGAAAGTGTAAAGTGCTATTAGAAGCAGGACTGCTTCTGTTTTATCCAAGCCTGTATCTGCAACTTCTCCTTTTCACCTATCTTTCTCTATCTACCTCAAGTTCACTGTTTGCCGTGTTGGGCGAGAATAAAAGCACAGAAAACGACACCTTGCTGTTTGGACATTCTATTATTGCTCTCATCATCATAATACCCCTGGACGCTCACAAAGGTAACACGCCATCCCTATCATATCCAGCGGCTCCTGCGGGGGTAGCGCTACATATACATCACAATATTCAACATAATACAATTTATCAGAAATGTGTAAAACATAAATATTGTTGCAAAACACAAGTGTCAAAAGAATGTGTCCATAAAGAGTTCAAATGATATGTCCATTAAAGCGGTAGTAAATCGCACCAATTTTTTTTTTTTAAAACCCTGCAAGGTAAAGGCATAATGTGCTAGTATCACATACTAGCACATTATGAAATACTTACCTTAGAACAAAGCCCTTCAGCAGCGCACTGTCACTGCTGAAGGCGCTTCCATCTTCACCTGGTTTTCCTTCCGGGTTCATGTATCCGGCATCTGATTGGCCGAGCCGTGATGATGTGATGCGAGTCATGGACTGTGGAACAGAGCTCTGAAAGAACGGCACAGGTATGCTGTACTTGCATCGGGGATGTCACCGGCTGCATGCAGTGTGAATATCTCCTAAACCATGCAGGTTTAAGAGATATTCACTGTACTTACAGTTAAGCCTTATTATTGGCTTACCTGTAGGTACAAGTGCCAAAAAAGGGTTTAGTACCACTTTAAATCGTCCGCCCGATAAACAGCAGAATTGAAAAGTGCACTGTAGCTTCCACAGCCCAGCACTGCAGGGGACAGCAACGTAGCACCTCCTGCCTGAAGGTAAGTATTGTGCTTGTCAGAGGTTTTAGCCTCCCAATCAGAGGCAAACTGCATGAAAAATACTGTCCCAGGTGGGAAGGATCTCTCCATGCTCTGTTCCACTCGCCCCCAGTCCAAATTCTGTAATAACTTAGTGCTGTCTGTGTAAAGCCGCTCTGTACCACAACATAAAGGACAGGGAAAACAGCTCTTATAGTGTAGTATAAAACCTTTTCAGTAAAATTACATTCATTAAAATAAAACGAAAGCCAACCAGAAACTTATAAAACCGCTGGACAGCCGTGTGTATGGTCAGCAAGCACAAACTCCGCCCTACATGTGTTTCATCCAAGGGGGCATCATAAGGGGCTGGGCATGCTGACAGGCCGCTACACTAGGGTGACCAGACATCCCCAGTTTCAGGAGACAGTCCCCTGATTGAGGACACTGTCCCCGGATCAAGTCTGTCCCTGGTTTTGTCCCCAGATTGGATTTAATAGGGGACTGGGGAAATTTTAAAGACAATCAGTGCAGAATTAAAATAAAAAGATTTGAATTATACACCCCCGTTTCGCTGTGCCTACTAGCATAGGGGGGCTGTATTTTTCCCATTATCTGTGCCCCTTTCTGATGATCATGTGCTGTTTGGAGCGGAGGGAATATTTCTTCAGTTTCGGGCGCATGCCCGTTCAGCTTCGCTTGCATGTTATTCTGCCTTGGCTCAAATCCTGGCCACCCACTTGCCTTCCCTGACGGAGTGATCTTCCTCCGCTCCCCATCCAGTAGTAGCCTGGGCCCGAAGAGTAAGACTTGAGAGGCTGTGATGCGGGCGGTGATGGGCAGAGAGTCGCTGATTGTTGCCATTACTAGTAAAGAAAAAATATGTCCCCGGATTTCATTTAAAAAATCTGGTCACCTTACGCTACACAATATAAAAGTTCAATCTCTGTGCCCCAAACTCTTTCTCACAATGTACTGAATTAACCCCCTCAGGATTGCTGTTATATATCATATGGCAAATTTGCGCACGGCACAAAGATACTAAGGGGGAGGCATTCTAACAAATAAGTTACATGAGTAGTGTCACATACTCGCCTCAATGACACAAACTTATAGTGTTTCTTCCAGTGTTGTGAATTGTTCAATCAGGCTTGGCATCTGCCACATGAGTAAAAGCCTTCTCTATCTATAAGGGTCCTTTCACACGAGCGGACCGTTCGTCCGTTCATTACAAGTCCGTTAACGGACTTGTAATGAATCCCTATGGGAACGCGTCCGTTAGCGGATGGAGCATCCGCTAGCGTCCGCGTCAGTCGGGATCCGGTTTTCCGAACGGAAGAAACCCTATTTTTCTTCCGTTCGGCGGAACGGACCGGATGCAGATGGACAGACGGACCGTCTGCATCCGGTCCCCCATAGGGGAGAGCGGAGCAGAGACAGGGCGGTCCCTGCACTGTGTGCGGGGACCGCCCTATCCGCCGACAGCTCAGCGGGGATCCCCGCTGAGCTTTGGCGAACACACGGAGCAGACCCAGAAACGGTCCGCTCCGTGTGAAAGAGCCCTAAAGGTAATCCTTGTACTCGGTGGATTTATATTATTTGGTGTTATTTTGACAGATTCAAACATTTATTATATACTGTGTATGTATATACCCTGGAGGAGCTGCAGAGTTCCGCAGCAGAGACTGGAGTATCTGTACATAGGACAACAATAAGCCGTACGCTCCATAGAGTTGGGCATTATGGCAGAGTGGCCAGAAGGAAGCCATTACTTTAAGCAAAAAACAAAATGGCACGTTTTAAGTTTGCGAAAAGGCATGTGGGAGACTCCCAAAATGTATGGAGATAGGTGCTTTGGTCTGATGAGACTTAAAAGGTAACTTTTTGGCCATCAAAGAAAACTCTGGCGCAAACCCAACACATCACATCACCCAAAGAGCACCAAGAGCAGTGAAACATGGTGGTGGCAGCATCATGCTGTGTGTATGTTTTTCAGCAGTCGGGACTTGGAAACTGGTCAGAGTTGAGGGAAAGATGGATGGTGCTAAATACAGTCCTATTCTTTGTCATGAATATGCAGTAATGTTTGTCTGTCAGCTTACCTCCTCCATGTGTTCACCTTAGAGGCCAGCCACTCTTATCCGTTCCGTCCGCAGCAGTCGGCCGTAGGGTCCACTACCTTAGGGGTGCACTCCTGACCCCAATGGAGTGCACCTGTCACCTGACCGCAGGTGACCTGACATTCTTGAGCAAAACGTGTACCACTCTGTGTGTGTGATTTGAGTCTAGGATGGAGGTTCACCTTCCAGCAGGACAATGACCCCAAATGCACTGCTAAAGCAACACTTGAGTGGTTTATGGGGAAACATGTGAATGTGTTGGAATGGCCTAGTCAAAGCCCAGACCTCAATCCAATAGAAAATCTGTGGTCAGACTTAAAGATTGCTGCTCACAAGTGCAAACTATCCAATTTGAAGGAGCTGGAGCAGTGTTGCAAGGAGGAATGGGCAAAAATCCCAGTGGTAAGATGTGGCAAGCTCATAGAGACTTATCCAAAGTGACTTGGAGCTGTGATTGCCGCAAAAGGTGACTCTACAAAGTATTGACTTTAGGGGGGTGAATAGTTATGCTCATTGACTTTTTCTGTTACTTTGTCCTATTTATTGTTTGCTTTACAATAAAGAAAAACAAATCTTCAAAGTTGTGGGCATGTTCTGTATATTTAAATGATGTAAATCCTCAAACAATCCATGTTAATTCTAGGTTGTGAGATAACACACGAAAAAATGCCAAGGGGGGTGAATACTTTTGCAAGGCACTGTATACACTATATATTTTATCTGTGTATGTTGGTGCTTGCATAGAGTTCAGTGTTATTTGTCTTTTGTTTTTATTTTTTTTGTTCATTTTTGAATACCAGTAGTGTTTTGCTTGTTTAGTAAATGCTGTTGCCCATGAGTCCTAACAAACAAAGTGTATTCTAATGATCCTGTTCATATAACTCTTATGTATTAGTGACATCTAGTGGTGTGGTTGTGTGTGGTCATGTCTTTCTGTTATGCGTTCTTCAAATCGTAACTTCAGGAAAATAAAGCCGTATATGTATCATATAAATATATAAAATTTGTAATCATGAACTGCATGTGCTTTGGTGGTATACTGATCTGAAGAGCCATTGAAAAAAACAATAATAATGTTGTGGCAGAAGTAAAGGTTACCAACCTTGGCTCCAGTAAAACCTCAACTGAGCCTGTGCTCTTTTCAATTATATATTTTTATCAAAAATTGTCATGGCCTCCCCCTTGAGATTTCTTCCCTGTGAAAATCTGGTCATTATAGTGCTGCAGTAGTTAAAGCAGAACTGCATTATAGTTAAATACTGCTTACTCCAATCTTTTTGAAGTCATAGTAACCAAAAGTATGAAGCATTTTACCTTTGATACCAAAACTGCTGTGGTGGTCTGCCACATCACCAGATACCTTCTTTTTTTTTGCATGTGTCCGCCCTTCCAGTGCTCCTTGCTGTGAAGACCAGTTATAGGTAGGGGCAGTGACCTTTTTTTTCGTATTGATATACAGTATAGTAAGTAGGCCTAGACTAATACACAGAAATCTATCTATTTGTACAACAAAAGGTTAAAAATCATGGATTACATGAAGGAATACAAAGTATATTCCTTAAAACATTAATCTACAAACAGTAGGACAGAAAAGACATAAGACAAACATATATATATATTTTTTTTAAATATATTCTTTATTAATTTTCTCCCTCATACAAAAAAAATTATTCACATTTCACTGATATAAAACATACGTCCATATGAAATCTTGGTATTATCTTTGCATTTTAAGCTTAAAGCATTAAAAGTATTTATATTCTTTATTCATTTTCCCACCCTCCCATCCTCCCCCCCTCTCCCTCCCACCCCCCCCCTCAATGTTTTTATTTCTGTGGAGTATATACCCTCGTGTATATCCGTATATTTTATAAAGGGAGCTCAATAACTCTCTGGCTATTTCATCGCCAATGCTGGTCCTATTTTGTTGTTCTGTATCCTTTTCGTATCCCCCAGGATTCTACCCACTTGTGCCCTTTGGGTGTGGCTCTTCTTACAGAGTCCTGCCTATTGCCCATCTCGTTTTGCAAAAATGTTTCACCCAAACCGGCCGCCCTCTCTCTCCAACCACGGCTTCCACATCTCCTCAAAACCTTTCAAATTGCCTCTTTTTATATAGATTGCTCTCTCTTTGCATAGTGACTCATTTACTGTCCTTATCCATTCTCTTACCGCCGGTGGGTTTATCGCCTGCCATCTTGTAGCTATTAACTTCCTAGCTTGAAACAGGCATCTCAGTATTGCTACTGTAATGCTTCTTTTCTCCTCTCGCTCTTTCCTGTATCCCAATACACATAGTGTGGCTTCCCTCTCCACTGGTACCCCGAACACATCTCTCAGAGTAGTAATCACTCCGTCCCAGTAGAGAAACAATTTTGGGCAACGCCACACCATGTGTACTAGGTCTCCCGTCCCCTGACATCTAGGGCATTTGTCGTCCAACCTTCTACCGAACTTAAACAGTCGCTTGGGGGTATAATAGGCTCTATTAACCAGCATCAGATGTGAGATTCTTTGGGGTGGTGAAACTGAAACCCTCGAGCCCATCTCAAGGATTTTCCTCCACTGCTCCTGTGTTATTCCCCCGATATCCTCCTCCCATCTCTCTCTTACTTTATGTTGGTCTTTTTGATTATCTGTCCATATGTTTCACATATGAATCCCTTTGTTGGGCCGTTTTTAATTAGGTTTTGGAATAGAGGCATTTCATTCCATACTAATGTTTGTGTCCTAAATTGGGCTTCCAAAGCGTGCCCTACCTGAAGATAGGTGAAAAATGAATGTTGCGGAATATTAAATTCCTCCCTCAATTCCATAAACTTTTTATACCTTTCTCCCTTATACAGTTGTCTCACCCTTTTTATTCCGTGCTTTTCCCAATCTCCCATCTTTCCAATAAAGAGTACTTCCGGTAGATTATTGTTATTCCATAACGGGGTATATTCTGAAAGTCCCATATAGCCCATCAGTTTTTTTACCGTTTTCCATATCTTTGTTACCATCCTTATTGTTGGAGTCTTATCTCTAAAGGCATCTGCTTCCAGTGCTTCTATAATGGAATCATGTACCGCCCCATTCAACATTATTCTCCCATTAGGGGTCCCCCCCCCCCCCCGGGGGATTACATCAAATTAGTTGTTGTAATTGTGCCGCTAGGTAATAGCTCTCTGGGTGAGACCTCCTTCCCCTACCGGTAGCTGCAATGTACGCAGTCGTATCCTAGGTTGACCCCCTCTCCATATCGGCTCTCTGAAGAGCGTTTCGATTTTGTTAAACCATTTCTTACAGATCCAAACAGGGCAAATATGCATTATATACAGCAGCTGCGGTTGCCAAATCATCTTGATTAAGCTACACCTACCTGCCACCGATAGGGGGAGCCTTTTCCAGATGCCAATTTTTTGTTTAAATTTGGCCAATAGGGGAGTTAAGTTTTTTTCCATATATTGATTGGGGTCTTTTGTCACTAATATCCCCAAATATCTCAGTGTATCCACCACGGTCAATTGTGGCATTCCTAGTGGCACTGTTTCTCCAATTGGATCTACCGGTAATAACTCTGATTTACCCCAATTTATTTCTAGGCCCGTAAAGCTACCAAATTCCTCTACTATATTCATCGCTTTTACCAGTGACTGTTCCGTATCCCCCAAATATAGGAGAATATCGTCAGCATATAAAGCTATTCGTTCGTCTCCCCACCTCCTTTGGAATCCTTTTATTTCCGTACTTGACCTAATGGCAATTGCCAGGGGTTCCATCACTAGGGCGAACAGCAGAGGCGACAATGGGCACCCCTGCCTCGTCCCTCTTTCCAATAGTATCTTATTTGTAAATTCGTTGTTAATTCTAATTTTGGCGCTGGGATTGTCATAAAGCATTTTTATCCAGCCTATAAATTTTGGGCCAACTCCAAACTTTCCCAACACCCTCCAAATATAACCCCATTCTACGCTGTCAAATGCTTTGGTCACATCCAGTGACAATACGGCTCTTGTCCCCTCGGTCTCCGTCGCGGTTTGTAAATTTAAAAAGGTCCTTCTTATATTCATACTGGTAGATCTATTGGCGATGAATCCTGTCTGATCTGGATGGATCATTTTTGGGATATACCTATTGACAAACATATTTAGTTATGATAGTTACTAGGCTATGGCCCACAAAGGTTCCATTCAGGTGATAGCTCCACCAAGAGAGTATATGCTTCCCTCCCATCTAGTCTGTGTATATCATTAAAAGGCTGATGCCTCATTGGCTGGCATGGCGTGGCTCTGATATGTGGGCTTCCCTAATCCTGGGTAAGGATTGGCTAAATCTCAAATCCATATTAATGGAGATTTCATGTAAACTCATAAGGCAACAGTATGTTTTGTTTTGCCGCAGTTAAAAGCATGTTTATGTTTTGCTGGAATTCAAGACTCCAGGCACAGCGGTCAGCTGCATTTGTACAGTGCGATTAGCTGCGGTTGCGTTTAGCCGTGGCATGATATTGAACGGGGATCCGACTTGGATTTTAAGGGGAACCCCCATACGGCGAAAAAACGGCGTGGGGGTCCCCCCAAAATCCATACCAGACCCGTATCCGAGCAGCAGCCCGGCCGGTCAGGAAAGGGGGTGGGGACGAGTGAGCGCCCCCCTCCTTCACCGTGCCAGGCCGCATGCCCTTAACATGGAGAGGTAGGTGCTTTGGGCAGGGGGGCGCCCTGTGGCTCCCCACCCCAAAGCACCCTGTCCCCATGTTGATGAGGACAGGGCCTCTTCCTGACAACCCTGGCTGTTAAGCTCCCCGCCCGCAGACCCCGACAATTATCAGAATCCGGGAGTTCCCTTTAATAAGGGGGCCCCCAGATCCCGGCCCCCCACCCTAGGTGAATGAGTATGGGGTACATCGTACCCCTACCCATTCACCTGGCGGAATTTTTTTTTTTTAAAAACACACTACAGAGGGTTTTTAATGTTCCCATTATGTTTATTAAAAAGATACATTATGACAAAACAAAAGCATTCCAACAGATTTAGTGAGTGTTAGCAAACACCATCAAGGTCCACATATCAAATATATAGTGCAATGCAGTATTTAACAGAAATATTGGAATAAGAAAATTAAGGAAAACTCCAGGGTACAGCACAAAGTGTAACCCAGTATAAACAACATAAATAATCAACGCTTACCCTAGGAATCCCATGACCTTCCGGCCAAGGGTCCCCGATCATAAAACCCCCAACCCATCTCACTGCCAATGCTATAACCTAAACGGGAGGACCCATGTTAGAGAGCTCCTGTAAGAAAGGTAGAGGTGAAAAGGAAAAAAGAGAAACAAAGAAGAAAGATAAAAAATAAAATAAAAGAGAAAGATAAGAGAGCAACCGACCAGCACCCTGAGATCATTCAGACAGGACCACATCTACATCGCCAGCTATCTTAGATCGTTAGTTAGATATGCAAGCCATGGGTCCCAAACCTTATGAAACATCTTCATTTTGTCCTGAACCAGTGCCGTCAGTCTCTCATTCAACATCGACCATGACAATTTCCTTTTAAGCTGATCGAATGGCAAGGAGGCGGAACACCATTTCCTAGCTATCGTAATCCGCCACCCTGTCACCCAAAAGAGCCTGTTTCGCAAATTTAACCATATTCAATGAGTAAATAAAATTATAAACCCTAATCCAGAATCTCCTGACCTTTGGGCATGACCACCAAATATGGAAGGTAGTTCCAATCTGGCCACAACCCCTGAAACACTTAGGGGTAGCCCCATGTACAAAGGTGGTGAGCCTAGCCGGCACCATATACCATCTAAGTAACACTTTATAATTAGCTTCTATTATAGACGTATTTATAAGTGATTTAGACGCAGTCTCCGACATCGTATACCACTTCTCTAGATTAAAGGTTTCCTGCAGGTCCTCCTCCCATCGGAGCATATAGTTCAATTTAATTGATGAACACATCAACATCGCATATATCTCAGAAATATGTCCTCTAAGGCTATCATAGCGAGTGCAAAAGTGTTCCATGGGAGTAAAAACCGCTAAGTCACTCTGGCGAGCCAGAGTTTGTACAAAATGATGTAATTGGACATATAGGTAACATTCCACTAATGGCATTTGGTACTTTTCCCACATAGATTGCTCGGACAGTATATTCCCTCTATCGCAAAGGCCTGCTATGCGCAGAAGACCCTTGTTCGTCCACCATTGGAAAGTGGATCGAGGCCCGTGGTGAAAGCACTATTCCTCACCAGGGGTGCCAATGGGGAATGAGGTGATTTGAAATTCTGAATTCTAGAGACCCTGTCCCAAATATCCAGAGAGAAGGATAAAGATGGGCATAGAATAGTGGGTCTATCTTTAGGCCAAAGCCACATAATATTAGGATATTTGATGTGGACGACAAGCGTAAGATTCCATAATCATCCATATCGCTTGTGGTCACTTTGAGTGGAACCTAGAAAGTTGGGCTAGTTGAGCCGCATAAAAATATTTCTGCATCAGGCAGGCCCAATCCCCCCTTCCGCTTAAGAGTATACACAGTGCGTTTGTTCACCCTAGGCCTCTTATCTCCCCAAATAAACTGAAATATTTTTCTTTGCAACATCTTCAAGTCACTGTGTACCAAGGCTACCGGTAGCGTACGGAATAAATACAATATCCTTGGTAGGACATTCATTTTTATTGAGTGAAGTCTGCCAAACCACGACGGGGGGTGGATTCGCCATCTTGCCAGATCCTCAGTTAGCCTTTTAATAAGAACTGGGTAATTCTTCCTATATAAAGTTTGAAGAGATGAGGTCAAATTAACCCCCAAATAAGGAAGCGTTTCAGATTCCCACTGGAACCGTTGTGTTTGTTCAATCACTTTCTGGGTGGAGCTTGGCAGTGAGATATTGAGTGCAATAGATTTACTATGATTTATTCGTAATCCACAGATATATGTGAAAATGGCGTAAGGATAGTGTACAGATTGGGAAGGGACGTAATTGGTGAGGTCAAAGTCAGCAATAGATCGTCGGCAAAAAACAAATATTTATGTTCGTAACCGCCGCAAACGATCCCTTGTACATCCTGGCATTCCCGGATTTTTATTGCTAACGTCTCTATTGCCAGGACGAATAGTAGCGGAGATAGCGGGCATCCCTGCCTAGTTCCCCTCCTAATACTTAGGGGTTGAGAGGAATAACCCTGAATCATTTTGGAGGCTGTCGGAGCATCATATAGTGTTCGGAGGAGGGCCAGAAAGCGCTCGCCAAATCCATATCGATGCAGCACACCGAACAGATAATCCCAGGAGAGGGAATCGAACGCCTTCTGGATATCCACTGAAAGCAACATACCCCTTCTAGATCCTTCACCATCCCAATCTACACAGGGTTTTTAAAGTAATTTATTAGTCAGCTCCGGGGGGGGCGTTCTGCCAGGGCCCCCGCTTTCTTCTTTTAAGCTCTTTTATGAGCGGGGGCCCCGGGCTTCTTCGACGTGTTCTGCCGGGGGGTCCCGGTCTTCACCGCCGTCTGGTTCTTTCCGCCAGGGGGGGCGCTTTCTTCTTTTAGCTCTTTTACGAGCGCCCCCCAGGCTTCTTTGACGTATTCTGCCGGGGGGGGGGGGGTTCCGGTCTTCACCACCGTCTGGTTCTCTTCGCCGGGGGGCCCTGCTCTTTTCATTAGCTCTTTTACGAGCGGGGGGCCCGGGCTTCTGTCGCCTTCTGCCTTCTTCGATGTTGACACATCGCTTCCTCCCGCTGTAATGCCGTTTGCGTGGCTCGCACCAATTTATATAGGCCTCTTATGATGTCACAGTCCCATCATGCTACGGGTGGTGACGACATAAGGGGGCGGCTATCACCGGGTGACCCCGCCCCTAGCACTAGGGTGAAATATCCAATAAACGCCTTCATGCAAGTGGTTTCTTCCACCAATAAAAAGCAAGGGCTGAAAGAAAAAATACAGAAGATTCCCCCATCTGCTGTGGCTGCTATTTTCTTACAGCCGACACCTTGGCTTACACATTGAGTGGGAGGTGCCATTACGGTTGGAATGATTGCTGTAATTTTCCTCCTATTAGGCTGGTGTTGGAAGTGTCTGGCAGTGGCTGTTAGTGCTCTCTCACATGACCAGTCTAGTGGGGGTGGGGGTAATAAAAAAAGACAGTTGAGCTGCAGTTTGTCCACGCACCTAAAATTAACAAACAACTATAGGGGGCTATGCGTGTCATGGATGCAGTGCAAATCTAACAAGGCATGTTGAGTTGACAGGTGGCACCAACCTTCAATGTCCATGGAGCCACTCTGGGACCATAAGCCAAACATTTAGCTCATGGTTATGGCACGTTAATCTAATTTCAAATTGCCTTTTGGTAAAAAACAAAAACAGACTGTCAGAAAGTGGCAAGATTGCCTCCTCAAAGCATGACCGCATCTGGTTTGCTGCACCCTTAAACATGATTCACTGCAGATTGTTTTTCAGAGAATGAGCTAGTGTGAATCTAACCATACTCCTATCTTTACTGGCACAAAATGTAATGCATGACTTGGACAAGCATGTATTTATGTGAGTGAATTACTTTATTTATATGGACAGTACTGCAGCAGAAGTCATGAAGTTTTATCAGTCATTAAAGCCTTTACAGTAAATTTATATTATGTTGTTGTAGCACTTACCAGGTAAAATAACATTGAGTAATGTTTGAAAGCGTCTGTCTACATAATTATCGTTGTCATATACAGAATTATTTCCTACTCATGCAATGATTTACCTGGGACAGGAAATACAGTATGAAGGAAGAACTAGGTTGTCTAATAAAAAACATGGGAGGGGGCAATATTCATAATAGGTTATTGTGTTTATTCTTTTTTGGAAGTCGTAATGCTTTGGTTTCTGGGCTATGGCAAGGAATCTGATTATTCTATGCTTTGAAATCTGGCAAATATTTTTTAAACTGTTTATAACCTCAAATGTACAGAATTCCCTGGAAAACAGGAAAATACTTGACCATTGTTATGAATACTAATAAGATACATTCAAATGTACAAATAGCCAATGTGTGACTATTTTGTTTTCAATATATTTATTCTTTAAACCATATATAACACATTAATACAAAAAAAAAAACTTTATTACTAAATAATATGGAATGACAAAAATCCAGGGCAACTTTTACTTTTTTATGTATTGTTTTACTGTATGTGCCAGTTTTTGGCAAATATTGTTTGTCTCTGCACATAGCTGCAGTGTAATGTGTTTCTAGGATGAGCCCCCCTGACAGTGGCATTAGCATTATACATGACCTTTAGATGTACGTTTTAAGCAAGACATGTGAAAATAGAACAGCAGGGGGAGTAGTAGCACCAAGATATTGAATTTTAAGAAGTTAATTGTGATGTATTTTTCACCTCATCTTAACGCCTTAATATTATTTAGCCCTATGGACACAAGTAATTAGTAGCAAGTGTAAAACAAACACAACCTTCATAAAATGATTGATGAGCAGAATGTTAACACTATAAAACATAAAGAGTATAGAAAAGGAGGAATTGTCATTCTTTTCAGTTTGAAAAAATAAATAATCGTTTTGCACAAAAATAAATATTTTAGAATATTGTATACACACCTTTGTGTGTGTGTGTGTGTGTGTATATATATATATATATATATATATATATATATATATATATATATATATATAATGTGTATGTGTGTGTGTATATATATATATATATATATACACACACACAGCTCTAAAAAATTAAAGGAACACTTTGAAAACACATTTAATGTGGAAAAATATGCTGGATATCTATACTGATATGGACTGGTTAATGTGATAGGAACGAAAGGATGCCATATCATTTGATGGAAATGAAAAGTATCAACCTACTGAGGGCTGAATTCAAAGACACCCCAAAAATGCTCATATTTTCTGACAGTTTTTCACTAGTTTTGCATTTGGCTAGGGTCAGTGTCACTACATGTAGCATGAGGCGATACCTGGACCATATAGAGGTTGAACAGGCAGTCCAACTCCTCTCAAGAGCATTGAGGAAATTCCAGGGGTCAACCAGTTGCTCTAGGAGAGCTGGACAGGGCCGTAGAAGGTCCTTAACCCATCAGCAGGACTGGTATCTGCTCCTTTTGTTCAAGGAGGAACAAGATCAGCACTGCCAGTGCCCTACAAAATGACCCCTAGCAGGCCACTGGTGTAAATGTCTCTGACCAAACAATCAGAAACAGACTTCATGAGGGTGGCCTGAGGGCCTGACATCCTCTAGTGGGCCCTGTACTCACTGCCCGGCACTGTGGAGCTTGATTGGCGTTGACAGATGTGAAAGGGTCTGGAGAAGGCATGGAGAACATTATGCTGCCTGTAACATCATTCAGCATGACCGGTTTGGTGGTGGATCAGTGATGGTCTGGGGAGGCATATTCATGGAGGGACGCACCGACCTCTACAGGCTAGATAACGGCACCCTGACTGCCATTAGGTATCAGGATAAAATCCTTGGGCCCATTGTCGGACCCTACGCAGGTGCAGTGGGTGCTGGGTTCCTCCTGGTGCACAATGCCCAGCCTCATGTAGTGAGAGTATGCAGCCAGTTCATGGAGGATCAAGGAATTGATACCATTGAATGGCCCCCATGCTCGCCTGACCTAAATCCAATAGAACACCCCATCTCCAATAAGGCCAGGTTACACCTCAGTCTGTTCAGGAGCTCAGTGATGCACTGGTCCAGATCTGGGACGAAATACCCTAGGACACCATCCGTCATCTCCTTAGGAGCATGCTCAGATGTTGTCAGGCATGCATACAAGCACTTGGGGGCCATACAAACTACTGAGTACCATTTTGAGTTGCTGCAATGAAATTTTAGCAAAATGGACTAGCCTGTTGCATAATTTTTTCACTTAGATTTTTAGGGTGTCTTTGAATTCAGCCCCCTGTAAGTTAATAATTTTAATTTCCATCAAAGAATGTGGCATGCTTTCATTCCTACATTACCCAGTCCATATTAGTAGAGATATCAAGCATGATATTTTTCCCCATTGGGGTGATGGGTTTTCAAAGTGTTCCTTTAGTTTTTTTTTTTAAGTTTGTGTGTGTGTGTTTATTATATATATATATATATATATATATATATATATATATATATATATATATATATATATATATATATATATATATATATATATATATATATATATAATAATTTGTAGTCAGAGTCTTGGAAATGTGATAACCCTAACCACCAAGACCCGAGGTGTGCCTTGGCCTAGTTGGTCAGTACGCCTAAAAGAGGGCATACCCTGAATGTATGAATATGAAAAAAAGTGTATGAACCGTATATGTATGTATGAAGGTTTGGGGGAACGGGTGGGTGGCAACAATGAAGAGCCAACGTGGAAATAGATGGAAGAGGAGGGATATTTATACCCCCCAGACTCCTCCTACAAATGCAGGCTAGCCTGCGGCCAGCCTTCTAACTTGTAGTCCGAGTCTTCACTTGGAAATGTGATAACCATAACTACCAAAACCTGAGGTGTGCCTTGGCCTAGCTGGTCAGTATAGTATAGAGTGTAGGCTGGTTTGCCCACCAGCTCTGCTCCCCGGTGCTGTGAGAAGTTTTGAACATTCAGTCGAGATAATGCATTGGCTGCGCCATTGTGATTTGCACTGATGAACTCTACCATTAAGTCATCGTGACGTCAGGCCTGACCATGTCAACCTATGCATGAAGGACATACTGAGAAGGGACCTTGATCTACCTAAGATCCATAAGTAACACTGAGCTCCCTGATCAACCCGTTCCCCATGTGACTGTTACTGCCAGTATTGGGCAACTAATGAACAACACCCCGAAGTATGCACAAACCTGGGCAGACAGACTTCTGGGGCGAACCACTCACGTCCAAAGATGGACGAAACAAACTGAGTCAGCGGCATCACTCCAAGAGACATGCTCGTTGGTTTGTGGAATGAACGTGGAAAAGCCATTCTAGACACGCAGGAACTGGTCCCGCTTGATAAAGTCGGCTTGTAACCTGACAACCGAGTTAGAGTCTTGATGCAGGGGGAAGGAGGGCCAATAACCTGGAACAAAGTTCTATCCTAATGAATAATTCTCATGCCATGATTCTGTATTCCCAAGAAAGACTGTAAGCCACCTTTTGAACAGACTGGAGGTCGGACGGCAGACGATTGGTCTGACTTATCTGACCAGTATCTCAAACAAACTTGCAATCATGAGATTGGAACCGAGAGTGATGCCCAAAAATTTGAAGAACCTGTGAGACTGCAGATCCCTGGGCAGTGATCTGGGACATCTAACAGCAAGAAATCAACTGGATAAAATTATCCCCTCACCCCCTTGCAGCTACCCCGGAGTGCTTGGCAAAGATGCCAAAAGTAACCCGAAGGTTAACCAAGTGGTGAAATGACGTTCACGCCATTTACCATGCCATACCCAAAGGCAGTACTGATAGGAAACAGCTTCAAAGCATTGTTAATATCAGCTTTGGATAGCCAAATACCCCTGCCTAACTGTAGAAAGTGCTGGATCACCAGATCCACGGATAAGTGAAAAACTTCCACGGGAATGAGGGCAGACAAATCGTAATCAAATGATATAGGAGAAACTTCCCACCAACCACCCTGGTGGGCTGCCCCTCCACATTCAGAATGATGGTGAAAGAAATGCAAATGCAAACCCCTTAGAAAATCCTGCCAGCAGTAACTCATCGACAATGGAAGCATGACTGTCTGCTGAAGTCAAGTTACTATATTTGAACGACTCCGATGGGATAGTGCTGTGGCCTGTGTGAAGGCCTACTGACAATTCCTCCAGCAGGAACTGTCTGAAGACCAAGGATGAGTGGTCCTGTAAACAAGCCCTTAACAAGGGAACATACTTGGCTAAGTCATGATGTACCAGAAGGCTTGACAAGACAGGTGGACTTAAGGGATACTGACATACCTGCCGGAGTGCTAGGTAAGAGCAGGAGCTGGGGGTGCAGCCGATACCTCAGCTTTAGCTGAGCTGGCTTTGATCATCTCTATTCTGTCTAGCAACTGTAACATGGATGTGCAGAACACATTTAGCACTGCGTGAATCAAAATGAAAGAAGTAAGCCCAGAAACATGAACTATGCTGGTGGAAGGGAGTGGCTGAGATGGGTTTGAGAACCACAAACTGAAGATTACTGCTTTCTGGGCTGTGCCCAGGAAAGGAAACCCCTGCGACGAAGCTACGCTGTGAGCTTAGGTATAGTCCAACTCCTTAATGACAAGGTGCTAAAATGCCCTGAACCACGACGTGTGTCGGAGGGATGAACGTGCACTAGTCGCCTTTCGAAACGTGCGACAAGCCTAAATCTAAGGAAACACAAAACTAGAGAAAGTGACAACAGATAATCAGAACATGAAAAACAACAACCCCCTTCCGTGCCTACCCAAGTATATGTATGTAGGTGCAGTAATTACAAGACCAACAGTGCGTGAATATGAACCTAATGACAACAACCACCCTAGTGTATGCAGTAAGTGAGCCCTACAGGGCAAAGAAAGGTAATTAAAAATGAACACTTAGGGCTGATGTACCCACAGACCGTGGTGGGTAGTCATACAGGTGTAATGGAATGAATGTGCATTATATGACGTATGGTATCCGGGCAAAAGGACTGTGGTCCAACAATCAATTAAAAACAAAACCTTAGCCCGTATGTAGATGTGAGAGATCCTGAAATGTGAGCACTAGCTAACTATACCCGGGTATACAATGGAAAAATTGAACAAAAGTACGCTGAGACATAGAAATGCATATGAGGATGAAAACGACTGCTGGTGTATGTGTCGTACTGTACCTGCAAGATACCCAAAGATGAAACGCAGATAAAATGAGAACTGATAAAAATGGGCCTACCCGTATGCCAGCCCTATATCTGTGGCACGTGGAAGCTGAGCCCCCACCCACGACCAAGCGATACCCAAAGGCCGTGGTGGGTAGATATTAACGTAAGAATGGAACAAATGCTGTGAACGTGCAGTATGCCCGAAGCTCAAGTGACAGAACTTAGAAATGATCATATGCCAATGCATGAGGTGAAGAATGACAATCCCCCCCCATTGAGCTGGGGTAACCGGACCCAAGCAATGCGCCCCTAACCCTTGTGACCTATAACCGGCTCAATTAGCAGTATCGCAGTGTGGAGCTGCTGTGGAACTACAAGTCCTACTGCAACACTTTGCAGCTGAGAGACTATAAGTGCCCTGTGGAACTGTGGAATTATCAGACCCAGCACAACCTCTCCTGGGTGAAAGGCACTGTGGCGTGCAACCATCCCCAAAACTGTTGAGGCCCTTAACCGAGCAAAGATCCTGACAACCCTCAGGACTACCGATGACACCAGATGCCACCCCAGCATGATAGAAATGCCATGACTGCAAAGCCATGACCGTTTGACATGAAAAAATGCCATGACCGCAAATTAGATGTAAAATATATGACAGAAATTATGAAAAGATGAACCCCCCGACCCCCCCCCCCCTCTTACATGAGAAGTGCATGACATGGTGACAGCAACAGTTGCCCCCCAAAACACAGTAACCAGCAGGATGATTTGTAGATAAGAAATACCCTCTGCCGCAGATGATTGATCTATCTGAGAACACCACCATCCCTGTGACCACTACAATTGCAGCCTACACGTTGAGTAGCTAAAAGACCTGCAGCCACCTCCTCCTTACCCAGTCTGCCAGCAACGTTTACTGATGGCCTAGCTGGAATTTCTCCATCCCGACCACACCTGCATGCCCAGATAGCTGCGCCCCCCAGGATGCCGGATAACAAACACCACCCTGTGCGCTTGATATGTTAAGAACCCACCTGTATGTGCCCCCCCCTCCAAATCCTGCGTGCATACGGCAACAGGAATTGGAGTGCATTTACTTACAGATTGCAGAGTTAAGGGTATTATGTACATACATTACGTGTATGGTATGAGTTCAGAGCCCAAAACTGCAGAGTTTAGGAGTGACCTAAGTTCACTAATTTAAAATGAAAGAACTTTAGGCAAGTTTTTTTTTTTTTTTTTTTCATTTTGGATTGAGCAAGGAAGGGTTATAACCCCTGTCAGATTCCCCCCATATGTGTTCAATTGCAGAGCTTTAGCTGAACTTTCTGTGCCATAGCCAAACAGCAAGTGAAAAACAAATACCTGCAAATTAAGGGACTTCCTTGAGGACCAACAGGTCTCCTGAAATAGTGTCCCTATTAGAAGATATCCCCTCTGTTACTTTTCTGGGGATAACCCAAAATGTGGGGTTTTCTTTTACTTTTCCCTTTATTGATAACAGGAAACAGGAAAAATAGAGCGGGTGAATCTCCTTAACCACTTGCCCACTAAGCAATTATACCCCCTTCCTAACCAGGCCAATTTTCAGCTTTCAGTGCTCTCACATTTTGAATGACAATTACTCAGTCATGCAACACTATACCCATATGATTTTTTTTCCCACACAAATAGAGCTTTCTTTTGGTGGTATTTAATCATCACTGGTTTTTTTATTTTTTGTGCTATAAATGGAAAAAAAATAAAAAAATGAATTTTTCTTTGTTTCTTGTTATACAATTTAGCAAATTAGTAATTTTTCTTCAAAAAATTAAGCCAAAATTTATACTGCTACATATTAAAACGTAAAAATAACCCAAATCAGTGTATAATATTTGGTCTGTGTGAAAGTAAGACCCCTTTCAAACTTGTGCGATCTGAAAGTCACGTGACTTTGCCATGACTTTTGCCTCGATTTTGGCGCAACTTTACACAACTTGAAGCAATGCCTGTGTAATCTATGAACCTCAAGTCAGACCAAAGTAGTGCAGGGACCACTTTGAAGACGATGTGATTTTAAATTGTACAGATATAAATGGTACTCATTGGAAATTATGGAGTACTACTTGTCATGCGACTTTGCAGTCCCAAGTCGCAGGAAATCACACAAGTGTGAAAGGGGCCTTATGCAAATTGATCACACCTGCCGGCCTATATAATTTCTTGAGACCCTAACAAGCCAGGAAGTACAAATACCCCCCAAATGGTCCCTTTGTGAAAAGTAAACATTCCAAGGTATTTAGTAAGAGGCATGGTGAGTTTTTTTAAGTTTGCAAAATGAAGATTTTTCTTTCTTTTTTTTTCACAACATTTTTTTTTCACAAAATTGTTGTCTTAACAGGTTATTCCTCTCACATGGCATATGCATACAGCCCAAAACACATTATGCTACTCCTTCTGATAAGTATGGCGATACTACATGTGAGAGACTTTTTCACAGCCTGGCCACATACAGGCCCAACATGCAGGGAGCATTGTCTAATGTTCTAGGGACACAATATACACATTTAATTTCTTGACTACCAATTACACTTTTGAAGCCCCTGGAACACCAGGACAATGGAAACGCCCCAAAAATGACCCCATTTCAGAAAGCAAACACATATTCTAGGAGGCATAATTAGTCTTTTGAACATGTAATTTTTTTCCCACAAGTTTTTTGAAAATGTGGAAAGAAAATTAAAACGCATTTATTTATTTTTTACACAAAGTTGTTAATTTATAAAGATATTTCTAACACAGTAAGACAATAACACATGTGTGAGACTTTTCCACAGCCTCGCCACATACAGAGGCCCAACATGCAGGGAGTACCATCAGGTTGAGCACTAATGTGGCATGGATAAGCACTGATGTGGTACGGGTAAGCACTGATGTGGCATGGATGGGCACGGATAAGCATAGATGAGGTACGCATGAGGCATGGATTAACACGGATGAGACATGAATGGGCACGAATGAGCACTGATGTGGCATTGATTAGCACAGATGAGGTACGGATGGTCATGGATGAAGCACAGATGAGCATGTATGAGGCACAGATGAGCATGTATGAGAATCGAATGGGCATGGATGAGGCAGGGATGGGCATGTATGAGGCACGGATGGGCATGTATGAGGCACGGATGGACGTGTATGAGGCATGGATGGGCATGTATGAGGCACGGATGAGGCATGAGACATCAGTGCTAATCAGTGCAGCCTTAAGGTGCCCATCAGTGAAGGAGAAAAATTACTTAGTTACAAAATTTACTGACAGAAACTAGGAAAAATGTTTTTTCCCCCCACATTTTTGGACTTTTTTAGTTAAAAAATAATTTAAAAACCAGCAGTGATTAAATATCACCAAAAGAAAGGTCCATTTGTGTGAAGAAAATGATAAAAAAGCAGAAAAATTGCCTGGGCAGGAAGGGGGGTGAAAGTGCCCTGTATTGAGGTAGTTCACATAGTCAGGTGTTTAGGGCAAGGAAAACCTAAGGTCACCTATCAGAGATGTGCATTGTGCTTCACACAGTTGGCTGTCTGCATTCCTGTGTGGAAGGTAGCTGGACTTGGCTGAACTTCTGATGCACCATACAGTGTAGAGAACAACATGTAGATCAGGATTAAGAGTGACAAGGAAATTCGCTGGTGGCAGCCACAAATATTGATTTCCACTCTGCAATTTGTGGCATTCAAGTTATCTCTGAAGAAATAGATAATGGACTGTTGGAAGAACATAGGGCCATATTCTGAGAGAAGTTACGATGGAGTATCTCAGGATACTCCATCGTATCTCTCTTTTTTGGCCCGTGTATCTATGCGACTGATTCTTAGAATCATTTTCGCATAGATACACTTAAGATCCGCCATGTGTAAGTCACTTACACTGTCGGATCTTAAATGTAATTACGCCGCCCGCCGCTAGATGGCATTTACGTGAAGGTCTCATTTGTTTATGCAAATGAGCCTGCTACGCCGATTCCCGAACGATTTCGCGTCGCGTACCCGTCGCTAACGTCGTTTGCGTAAGCGGAAACTTACTCCTGCTATATGAGGAGTAAGTTTCCGCATGTCCCACGTAGGCCATGTTACGGATAGCGTCGGGTCCGCGTCGTGTTTTTCCGTCAGCTACGTCGTTTTCCTAAGTCGTTCTTGAATACGACTTTACGTCAATGACGCACACGTCGGCGTCATTGACGTTTTCCGCCGAGAACTGGAGCATGCGCACTGGGCTTTTTTAAGCCCGGCGCATGCGCAGTTACTTAGAATCGGGGGCGCGCTTAATTTGAATAGAAGCCGCCCCCTTGAAGATACGCGTGGCTACGCCGGGCCATTTACACTCCGCCGCCCCAAACTACGGAGCAAGTGTTTGGGGAATACAGCACTTGCTCCTGTAGTTTGGGGCGGCGGAGTGTAAATGCCTTACACGCCGCCCGCGGACATTTACAGAGAATATGGGCCATAGCACCTTCATAAACTTAGTGTTTTTGAAAAGCAAAAGAGAAATCCCAGTTTTTTTTTTTTCCTCTGCTCTCAATCTGTATCTGCGGACATGTTGCTCATTACACAGTGAAGGGCTAACTGCAGACATTGTGAATTTGAAAAAAGACTTCTGATGACAGCTACCATAGCACAGGAAAGCAAATGGCATAGGTAAAGATTATATTTGCAAAGTAACTGTTGTTCCTGGGTATGTTAAAAGTAAGTCTTAGTCAAAATGTAAACTTCGGCTGGGTTTACACTAGTGCGACACGACACTGGTCCTACTTTGGATCCAACTTTTCCCTGCGACTTGAAGCCGACATACGTCCGACTTTTAATGAACGGGGATCCGACTTGGATCCCTGCCAATATCAGGCACTGTGTTTGGTATGAATCTTGAGGGAGAACTCCATGCCAAATTTTAAATAAAAAACCGGCATGGGTTCCCCCTCCAAGAGCATACCAGGCCCTTGGGTCTGGTACGGCCTTAAAGGGGAACCCCCCACGCCGAAAAAAACGGCATGGGTTCCCCCCCCCAAATCCATACCAGACCCTTATCCGAGCACGCAATCTGGCCGGTCAGGAAAGGGGGTGGGGATGAGCGAGCGGGGCATGATGAGACTGTGACGTCATATGGGGCGGGGTCACCAGGTGACATCACCCAGTGACCACGCCCCATGCCTATATAAAAAACATCGGGAGAAGAGGGAAGAAGGCAACAGAGAAGACCGGGCCACCGATAATAAAAGAGCTGGAAGAAGATAGCGGAGGAGCCCGGTAGAAGGCACCGGAGTGCGGGAGAAGAGGCCAAAGAGAGCGGAGAAGTCAGGAGGAAGACCCCCGAAGTCGAAAGAAGACCCCTGGAAGTGCCTAATGACTTTAAAAACCTGTGTAGTGTTTTTTTTTTCTTTACACTTTTTTCCCCCCAGGTGAATGGGTAGGGGTACGATGTACCCCATACTCATTCACATAGGTTGGAGGGCTGGCTATTAAAGGGAGCTCCCGAATTCCGATAAGCCCCCGCCCACAGACACCGACAACCGACGGCCAGGGTTGTCAGGAAGAGGCCCTTCATCAACATGGGGACAGGGTGCCCCAAAGCACCCACCCCCCCATGTTGAGGGCATGCGGCCTGGTGCGGTTCAGGGGGGGGGGGCGCTCGCTCGTCCCCACCCCCTTTCCTGACCGGCCGGGCTGCGTGCTCAGATAAGGGTTTGGTATGGTTTTTGGGGGGACCCCCCAGGCCGTGTTTTTGGCGTGGGGGGTTCCCCTTTAAATCCATACCAGACCCAAGGCCCTGGTATGCTCTTGGAGGGGAAACCCATGCCGAAAAAAAATTGGCGTGGAGTTCCCCCTCAAGATGAGCAGAGCAGAAGTCGCATACCAAAGCCGGAGCATGCAAGACGGCGTTCCGACTTTGATCCAACTTCAATGATATTCAATGGGCCGAAATAGGATCAAAGTCGGACCAAAGTAGTACAGAGAGCATTTTCAAAGTCGGTCCGACATGTGTCAGACCAGTTAAGACGGCTCCCATAGGGAAAGATTGATTTTCACACGTCATGTGACATGAGCTCCCAATGTCGGAGCGTTTGTTGGACCACTGGGAACCCAGCCTTAGGGATTGATTTACTAAAATTAGGGAGTGCAAAAATCTGGTGTATGGTAGCCAATCTGCTTCTAACTTTAGTTTGTTCAATTGGCTTTCTGTCATGGGTCATGGATGCCATGTGCGCCTAAAGTGGTTTATGTGAATGTTTGTGAGGAGAAAGGTCTATGTTTATTTTACCAAAGAATATTAAAAGGAGAGAGATAACAAGAAAACAAAAATCAGTTGTGAAAGGCAAAGGGATGACCAACAATACTATTGTCACATGGCCAAGATGCCAGTGAAGTGATTGATTATTTGAAAAAAAGGGACTAGTTAGTTTAGGCTCTGTAAATTAATGTAATTGTTATGTTATTCTTCTTCTTTAGTAGCTGTTAACTGCCACATGAATACAGTGGCATGCATCTATAGCTCCCAGAATGTTGCTTTCATTTTCTCCAAGATATTCCAGATATAGAAATGTTGTCCAGAGTTCTAACCTACCCCCTCATGCTTCCCATGCCATGAGAATTGCTTAGGGAAGCCATCCATTACATTTGGGGCTTTTTCAGGTAGGCCCTGGTTGCAAAAGACTATTTCAAGTGTCCTTTCACTGAAGGATGGGCAGGCATGGCTCAAGCATTGCTTGCCAGGGTACACCGGGTCTAGACTAATGTACCAGTGGGTACTAAAGCTGTTTTAAAAATGTAGCTTTCCAATACCAGGACCTGTAAATGCACTAACATTAATATGGTAAACAGTGGGGGGGGGGGGACTTAGGACCTACTTAACAATTTGGGAAGACATTGAGAGCCTATGTACAGCTTGAGTCTGAAATCCAGGTTGCTGCAGTTACATGTGCCTGTCTGACAGTCTGGCAGCCAGATTGTCGGATCTGACAGGTCCATTTATAAATCACCACAAGTTTCCTTTTTTTGAAGGCTGTCATTTGCCTTCTTATCATAATGCCTGAAATTTTATTTTTCACTTCCACAAAGTTGAGAGTGGGAGATGTTTAGACCTAGGCAAGAATGGAGTCTTTAGTGCAGAAAGAGATATATTCTGTAGAATGGTTAAGCATTAGACAACATGGATAACTACAGGGACAGAAATATCTAAGGACGAATCTTCACAGCCAAGGACCATGCCACGCTGTAGGGAATGGTTGGCAGTATGATTGACAGCTTTGTCCAAGCAGCTTGTTTTAGGTTTCAATTGTGTAAGGCCGCGTACACAAGATCTGTCAAAACCGATGAAAACGGACTGAAGGACCGTTTCATCGGTCCAAACCAATCGTGTGTGGGCCCCATCGGTCAGTTATCCTTCGGTCAAAAAAAAGAGAACTTGCTTTAAAATTGAACCGATGGACGCCTAACCGATCGTTAGTATGCAAAAGCATCGGTTAAAAACCCGCACATGCTCAGAATCATGTCGACGCATGCTTGAAAGCATTGAACTTAGTTTTTTTCAGCACGTCATTGTGTTTTACGCCACTGCGTTCTGACACGATCGCTTCATTAACCGATGGTGTGTAGGCACCATCAGTCAGCTTCATCGGTTAACCGATGACAACGGTCCTTCGGCCTGTTCTCATTGGATGGACTGATCATGTGTACGCGGCCTAATAGTTTTAATTAGTCCAAGATCAAAACTGCATAGAGATTGTATGTGTGTATATATATATATATATATATATATATATATATATATATGTATGTATATATATATACACATACATACATACATACATACACTGTGTCATGTTTGTTTTTATAAGCTGATACATCTGTCTGCATATCCTGTTTCCATTTTATTACTTTTCAATTAAAAGGGATTTTACTCTCCCTTTACAGCACCTCCCTCCTGCAGTCATCTGTATGAGTCTTTGCTGATATTCCCAGTTTAGTGATGCCTGACATCACTTTTATTTTTCTAATGTAAACGTAACTTACAGCACTAATTTGTGCTGGTTAAAAATGACAAATGCCAGATAAGTTTAGGAGTCTTTTTTCTTTCATCAAGCAGCTTTTTTCCTTTCTTCTGGCTTGCTAAAGGGAAGAAGTTTCACATAAACTTAAGAGGTGAGGCAGCGTGATGTGAAATTCAGCAGAGGGATTCTGACTTGGCTTGAGACATCATTTCTTTTGTGTTCTTATTGCCTTTGTGGGAGAACGAAACTATGATCTATGCTGAAAACCCTTGTGAACTATACATATTGTGCACTAAATTTAAACGGACTGGTTTGTGAGGAATCAACGTGGAAGCAGAAAAGGTACATTGATCTCTAGGTTTGCAGTGCATTGGTAGTTTGGGCAGTGTTACTACACTGCATACAAATAGAAAAATCTCAGCTTTCAGCTGGGTATCGCATTAGTGTTCTTATACGTCTGTGGAATGTTTTTGTTTTTAGTTTGTGTTGTGCCTGAGTTTTTTGGTCCATTGTCTGCTTTGGACATATTATTTAGATTACAATAACCTTTTTTTTTTTGTATGTGCTGACACTGTACATGCCATTGTGTGCATGTTCACTGTGTTTTTTCCTAATCCTAATTGTATTTAAAATATAGGTAAATAGTTTTTATAAACTTTGCAGTGCTGGTAATGAACATTAATGAATGGGAGGTAGCATTGTGTAGGAACTCGGAAATTTTGGTCTTGCTTTGTCTAACTCCAACCAGATACTATGTAACCAATGGAAGTTTAAACTTGTACTCAGAGAAGTTGCTGCAAAGTGTCATTGTTTGCATATAATCTCACGATTTACCGTCACCTAGTCATGCTTCTCTCTGAAGTATCTTGTTTGTGCTGAAGACTGCGCTGGCCTGACTGGATCAGTCACTGGTCGTGGATGGGTGATTGTGTGGGTAAGGAGATGTCCCTCCAGTAGGTTGTGCCCAATACAGATACTGGCGGTAAACCTTCTTAGGACCTGGGCTGCTGCCTTTCTGGTACAGCTTGAAGGCTGATTCCACATGTGGACTTGGAATAATAGGAAAGAAGGCGTGCCCAATTTCCTAAAGAATGATGGTAAATTGACCACTGGGCACTTAAAGTTGTTGTTAACCCATTACAACCACTTTAACCTACAGGTAAGCCTAGATTAAGGCTTATCTGTAGGTGCAACAAATATCTCCCAAACCTAAAAGGTTTAGGAGATATTTGCAGAAAATACCGTCACGGATGTCCACGGCGCAGGTGCACTGGGCGTGCCGCTTCTAACGGTAATCATGGCGTTAGTGGCGGCACCCACGCGCATGCACGGGTGTGACGTCATCACTGCTCCGGCCGTAGCAGCGATACCCGGAAGTCACTCTGTGTATCATGGTGGTGACGGAGGAGGTCACCCAGAAATGCTGCGGGGGCTGCGATCTCAGGTAAGTACTACATAATGAGCTAGTATCCTATGCATACTAGCTCATTATGCCTTTGCCTTGCAGGGTGTTTTTTTTTTTTTTTTTTTAGAGAGGGTTTACTTCCTCTTTAAAACCCCTTCCTAACCAGACCAATTTTCAGCTTTCGATGCTCTCACACTTTAAATGACAATTACTTAATCATGCAACACTGTACCCATATGAAATGTTTGTCTTTTTTTTCCACACAAATAGAGCTTTCTTTTGGTGGTATTTAATCACCGCTGGGTTTTTTATGTTTTGCGCTATAAATCAAATAATACTGAAAATTCTGTAAAAATAAAATAAAAAATTGTCCTTGTTTCTGTTAAAATTTAGCAAATTAGTAATTTTTCTTCATACATTTTGGCAAAAATTTATACTGCTACATATTTTTGGTAAAAATAATCAAAATTGGTGTATATTATTTGGTCGGTGAGAAAGTTATATCTCTGAAAATGTATCACACCTGAAGTACCGAGTACAAATACCCCCCAAATGACCCCTTTTTGGAAAGTAGACATGCCTAGGTATTTAGAAAGAGGCACGGTGAGGTTTTTGAAATTGTAATTTTTTCCTACAATGCTTAGAAGAAAAAAATATTTTACATTTTTTTATTTTTTTCACAAAATTATCATTATCAGGTTATTTCTCACACACAGCATATGCATACCACAAATTACACCCCAAAATACATTCTGCTACTCCTATGTATGGCAATACCACATGTGTGAGACTTTTACACAGCGTGGCCACATACAGAGGCCCAACAAGCAGAGGGAGCACCAGCAGGCGTTCTAGGAGCATACATTTCAAGTTTAATTTGACTATCTAATTATACTTTGAGGCACTGTAGTAGCATGGATGAGCCGAGAATGCGGATGGCTGAGTATGGCTGGGTGGGGATGGGTGGTTATGGCTGAGTGTGGGTGGGATGGCTGAGTATGGATGAATGAGAATTGCAGAGTATGGATGGACGGATGAGTATGGCAGAGTATTGGCAAGTATGGCAGGGTATTGCCAGAATATTGCAGGGTATTGACAGAGTGGTAGCCCACTTTTATTTGAAAGATCAGAAAAGTGCACACAAGACATCATACCGCCCACACAGGGGGATCCACCATTACTGTATCTTGCACAATAAAAATACTTCAGCCTCCTGGCTTAATCTTTTGCCACACCACTGCTTCAGGTCTTTGCTGCTCTGTCACAAACTACATCTGCCTCCTGCAGACATGCATGCTCCTGGCTGCCCCATGCAGCCTTGGACTTCTGCAGAGGAATGGGAGTCCACCTGACTCCTATGCACATACTTCCTTTCTGTTTGGGTGGGGCCCTGAGCCATAGTCAGGTAACAACTAAATAGCCCAGCACACAGCTATGCAATCAAAAGTCTGGCGTAAACCAACAATCTTCCAGGTAGCGTGGGGTCCCACTGCCAATATCTATCTACCGGATTTTTTTGGCGTATAACGCGCACCGGCGTATAACGCGCACCCTAATTTTAGGAGGGAACTTTCAACAGCCCCTTTTATATTCCAAAGCCCCCTGCACATTACATACAGATCCCAGCACATTACACATAGATCACATGACTGCACATTACACATAGATCACATGACAGCACATTACACATAGATCACATCCCAGCACTTAGATCACATCCCAGCACATTACATATAGATCACATCCCAGCACTTAGATCACATCCTAGCACATTACACATTTTCAAACTGCCTGTAAATGCTGTATGGGTGGGGGGGGGGGATACTCTGCCCTCCTACCTGCTTCTTTTGTCACAGCATGAGCCGCTCCACTCACCCAGCTTCAGCTTCGGCGTCAGCGTCTGTAGTCCCGACGGATCAGGTCTCCGGGTGTTGATACCCGTTCCGTTCCGTGTTGATCTCCGGGTGTTGGTACAGCGCCGCATTGGGTCCCCGCGGATGCCCGCAAAGCCGATCAGGTCGGCATCTAAAAACCACAGTCTCCCGCTCAAACCACACAGTCTCCTCCTCTCCTCCAATCAGAAGCTATACTCGGAGGGGGAGGAGGAGCAAGAAGAGGAGAGAAGAGACTTTTTTTAATCTTCTTAGTACGCCGTCGGCTGTCCCATGCGAGGTGGGACGGCCGGCACGACACTCCCGCCCAATCCCCGCCCCCGCCCATTGTAAACGATAATGACATCGGCGTATAACGCGCACCCACGATTTCCCCCTGATTTTAAGGGGGAAAAAGTGCGCGTTATACGCCGATAAATACGGTATATATATATATATATATATATATATATATATATATATATATATATATATATATATATATATATATATATATATATATATATATATATATATATATATATATATATATATATATATATATATATATATATATATACACAGGCATTCCCCGGGTTAAACAACATAGGGACTGTAGGCTTGTTTTTAAGTTGAATCTGTTTGTAAATTGGAACAGGTAAATTTGTTAAGTGTAGCTCCAGCCAAAAAATCAATTTTTAAAGCTTTTTGTATAACATAGGGAAGGGTTATCACCCCTGTAACATTTGTTTTGCTGTCTGTGCACCTGTTCAGAAGATTTAACCTCACTTTCTGTCCCAATGACAATTGGATTTTGAAAATTTTGGGTTGTTGGGGAAACAAGGATTGGTGATAAAGAATCAGTGGACACACCTTTTTCCCATATTAACTCTTACAGGTGTGAATTTCCCTTTCCCAGGGGTAGATTTCCTCTCACTTCCTGTTGTCTCCCTCCATTTTTAAATTGTAGGAGTCGTTTGTAAGTAGGGGACTGCCTGTAGATAGATCTCTCTATCTATATAGATATATGTGACATATATTTGTCTGTAATCAATTTTTTATTCATTTTTAAAACCTTATTGCTATAGAAATATACCCAGCAAAGGAATAACTGTAAAAGAAGACAGTGTTCATAGTTCAGTGGCTCGTGAAGCGTGAAAGGTAATTACTTACTGAAGTCTTGAACAATTATATCTTTGCTGGATATGTTTTGTTTTGCAATTTAAATTACTTTAAATGCAATGATAAATATCTTTAACTAGAATGGTTGATTGAAATGATAACCCCTTGCTGCCACTGTCCCCAGGCCCTTTAAGAGGATCTAAATGTCAGGAGGCGAAGTAAGGCTTTTCCGATCATGTGTCCACTGTGATTGGCTGTCACATCGGCCACATGATGGGAATCTCCCAATCACAGATATGCATTGGAAGCTTCCCATGAAAGCTCAGTTACTGTGCTAAGAGCGCACACTGAGTGCACTGTCAGCACAGAAAATATGTTATTCTAGATGCATACCTGTATATTCGGTTGCTCGATGTTGAAGCCCACCTGCCCAGAAAAAATATATAAATATGCTCATGGGCACTCTGTCAGCTTGATAGAGAGAGTGGGCAATTAGAAAGTTATCTATAACAGGGAGTCCAAGTATGAAAGTTCAAATGCAGCACAAGGTGTGTCGGTGGTCACAGGTAGACTGACTGTGGACGGCTGCTGGCTTATAACAAGCTAGAAGTGGCTCTGTAGACAGTAAAACACAAAGGAGAGCAGAGCAATGTTAAAACATTTTAATACAGGACAGACAATTTGGAAATCACAAGATCATAGAGATAACAGCGCATGTAGAAGGATATAAATGGTAATGGAGGGGGAGTGGGGAGGAGCGCACGTTCGGAGCATGCATGCTCCTTCATCAGGCAATCAGATTGCCTGGTGAAGGAGCATGCATGCTCCAAATGCGTGCTCCTATCCACTCCCCCTCCATCCAGAAGTGATATGTACTGCTGCCCATGAGCCATTTCTGAGAACCAGGAAGCGCTGGGAGTTGCCAGTGCAGCCTGGGATCATCAGCTGTCTCTCCTACCGCCTTCCCCCAGGAGTGGATGAACTATTTATATGCTTCTACATGCGCTGTTATCTCTACGATCTTGTAAGTTCCAAATTGTCTGTCCTGTATTAAAATGTTTTAACAAAGCCCACCTGCCCAGCAGCTGCATAGGTCCATGTGACCAGCAGGAGCAGGTTAAATAGAAAGAGAAACACCCGCCACTCCAGGTGAGACCAGGAAGCCTAATGATCCAGTAGGTTCTTGCTTAGGCTCGCCTCCGCACACAATGGAATTAGAAGAAATGGCCGCACATCACTGTAGATCAAAATCCTTTTTATTTGGACAAAACTACAGGAATCAGAATGCTGGGTAGATGCGTTTCGCACACACTTCACGTGTGTTTAGTCATTACCAGGTACAAAACAACAATGCTAGGAAACACATAGAGGACAATATACTGTGCATTGAGGTGCATTGTGTCTGGGGAAAAAAAGGCGCAAGCCAGTTGTTTAGGCACCACAATACAGTGCATAGATTTAAATGGGCCCAAAGACAAGTACAGGGGCTCACTGCTGTCCCACCTCTGATTATTTGGGCCATCTGGAATCATTACTGTCTTAGTCACTGAGCCACAATATGCATATCAGGAAAATCAGAGTAAGGTCAGACAATGCATACTTGTTCTTTTACTCACTCAAAATATTGGTGCAAAAAGGTCAACATGACAGCCAGGCAATGAGCATTTTCAAAATGAGAAGTCATTAGTGGCAGGCTCATGTTACTTTAAGAACAGCTTGGTCTAAAACCCACCCATAGGTGTCCGTTTAATAAACTGTGAAGTTTTTTCTCCGTTCAGTTCACAGCAGTTCACGGCAGTTCTCATGAGGAGAATTATCTCCTCTGCAGCCGGTTTAATAAACTGAGAACTTCAGTTCTCACATGGTGAACAGAGGTGAAGTTTTTTGAGCCTAGGTTCACACTGCTGCGAATTCAAAATCGCGGTAAAATGCGCGATTTTTACCGCGATTTCTCGGCCGCGATTTTGCCGCGATTTTGCCGCGATTTCGGCCGCAATTTAATGTAAATCGCGGCCCGAAATCGCAAAAAGTAGTACAGGAACTACTTTTTGAAATCGCAGATGCGGCGTCGCACTGATTAGGACAGTGCCATTGCCGACAATTGCTGCCGATTTGAGATGCGATTTGACATGTCAAATCGCATCTCAAATCGTTCCAAATCGTACCCAGTGTGAACCAGGGCTCTCTGAAAACAGCCAAGATCTGTGTAAAAGTGGGTGGACTGCCTGTAATCTCGTGAGATATTGTGAGATTATGGTGC